>NC_056731.1:1842224844-1842332344 GCF_019279795.1 Protopterus annectens
ACTGAAAAGGGTAGGAAAAATATAACTGAGGTTCTAGGTTAAAGTGACATAAAAAGAATAGTTTTATTGTTTCAGAGACAGTGGGCAGCCATTGTCCTGAAGCAGGAACATTTTTATTTTTATTTCACATTTGTTTACCGGGATAGTCCGACTGGATACATATCCATTTTCAGCGGAGGCCCGGGGAGAAAAGCTCCAAAATATCACAAATACATGAAGAAAAAAATAATGCATATTTATAGGAACCCCCCCAGCAAAGATACTTAATATAGTTAATACAGCAAGGATACACAATGTAGTTAGGAAATACAATTTATACAATGGTAGTAAATTTAGTATTTACAAACACACTTAACAAGTCGATTATGCTGGATTTGTAGAAGTGAGTTAAAAATTCTTGTAAGATAATACAATGGGTTGCCAAATTTTGGAGAAGATGTTGAATATACTTAGCGGAGACCCTGAAGCATTCTAATGTCTTTGTTTATACAGGAACATGCATTTCTTTATTTAAGTAAACCCCAAGTGTTTTTTAAAATTGCTTAGCGTGTACTATGCCAACACATATAAAAAGAAGTTATGTCTTACCGTAACGTTCCATCTGTGTTGTTGATCTTCTTCCATTCATCACTGATGGGTTTGGTTCTGAACACCTCGGAACCGTGTCGGCCTAATACCAAGCTCGCATACACCAAAAGCTCTCGAGCTAAGCTGCTACCCATAATGTCCTTCTCCCTGTTACTTCGGATCGAGTTTGCATAAGACATGTAGAAATAAAGCAGAGGCCATTTCTGCGCAAAAAGCATGACACACCACAAGGACCCATGAGATCCATCAGGAGCCTTTGGTGGGGGACGGAGGGTGAGATGTGATGAATGGAAGAAGATCAACAACACAGATGGAACGTTATGGTAAGACATAACTTCTTTATCTGATGTTGTTAATCTTCTGTCCATTCATCAGCGATGGGACAGAATCCCAAGCTACTGAGAAACGTGGGTGGCCCTTATGGAAGAACATTCCTGAGCACCATTGAGCTGAAGGCCGCTCTTCCCCTGGAGACCATATACAACTTGTAATGTTTGATGAAAGTGTATAGTTTAGCCCAAATGGCTGCTGCGCAAATGTCATCCATAGAAGCTCTGGAGTGAAAAGCTACAGAGGTTGCTATAGCTCTAGTTGAATGTGCTTTGATATTGTGGGATCTAGGCTTGTTTGTACATGAATATGAAAAGGAAATACAATCTCTGAGCCATTCTGATAAAGTGACTTTTGAGACAGCATATCCCATCCTTGGGCAAGAGAAGGAAATAAAAACTTGGTCTGTCTTACGTATAGATTTAGTCCTGTCTAGGTAAAAACGTAGATGTTCTTCATGTTTCACTGTTGCAGTCATTACATTTGGGTTATCTGCTGAGACCCAAATGAAACATGTTGATGATGCGCTGATGTTTTGTTTTTATCTGCTATAGGTTAGAATTTATATTCGGACTGTCTTTGGTGCAACTATTTTGATAAGACACACTGTGATTACTACTAAGGTGTTCATAGCTACCTTATTGTTCTTTTACGCCTAAATGGCTTACCTTTACTAGGCGCATATAAAACGAGGTTGTACAAGCTATTTCCTTACTTTTTAGCTCTGTGTGTTGCATGTTATCTAGGGCGACTACTGTGTTGAGCCTTTTATTAATTAGTACAGCGCCTCTGTTGAACAACACCGCTTGAACTGTAGGGGCTAGTGTATTTGATGTTAGACCTTTTCATGCCTTACTGTTTTTGTTGTTTTAGTACCTGGTAGCGGCTATACTGCCTAAACTGTGCCACACACGTAGAGATTCCCCACGTGCTTAGCTGGCGTTTCCCCGCTGTCCCAAACCTAAACGGAACCCTATTTTAGCAGACCGCCTGTGCTATGATACTGCTACATTTCCCTCTAAAGTAATCGCTATTGTACCAGCTGTCTTTTTGACTAGCAAACAATTCTTAACCCACTTTGCAGTCCAAATGCCTTCTACTGTACTCGCGCTTTTAGCGATACAGTAAATTACACGGCGTCTGCCCTTCTTACTCACTATCCCGCTTCTTTTCCTTAAAATGCTTTCTACTGTACTCGCGCTTTTAGCGCTACAGTAACTACACGGCGTCTGCCCTTCTTCTTTTCCTAAAAATGCCTACTACAGTACTCGCGCTTTCAGCGCTACAGTTAATTCCTGGCGTTTGCTACTCCTTTACCCTCCCCAGATTATTTTTTAGGTTCTGTTGGGATTTCCCTACAACACTCACAATGGACCTCTAAATGCTTCCTTTTAAACGAAGCTTCCACATCTTTCATCTCCTGCAGCTTGTTCCCTTATGGACACTTCATGACCTACCCCTTGTTTTTGGGTACTCCTTCACTAGCCTATCCAGATAACCTTATCTTCACTCTAAAGACATCTGTCCTTAAACATAGTTGTGCTAATATTTGCTCTATTTGACGCACCTGTGCTCCATGTCAAAGAACTCCACTTGTATAAAGGTTGATTTTGAGTTGTATTTAGTACTCAGTATATTCTAGTAAGCTATGTATATATTCAGCCTTATTCCGGTGACAACATGGACACCTGACTGGTTTGCTTTGCACTAGATTTAGCTGTTTGTGTAGTCTCTCCTATTTTTTTACTGTCTCATGGTAATGGTTTGTACACACTGTTGATTCCTGTAATTGCTGTACTTTAGCATAATGAAGGACTAAGATGTGACCAAGTTTTTCAATGTGAATATTCATGTAGTCATCATAGTTGTTACTGCTGCTATACTTCCACTGTTGATTAATGTGATTATTTTGTACACATACATGTGCTAACCTTGTACTTATTTCTTTCTCTCCTCCTGCCTACCTTCTCCCCTACAGTTAATAGCTCTACAGACTACTGTCCTACCTTACTACCAACTGGTGACCATCGAACTTGGTCTGCCCACACTAACTGTGACTTTGTTTGCCTCATACCTCAAAGAATATAACTCTGATCTTCAGAATACAAAGTAGGTTTGGGCTCTGTATTGCTCATATAACTGGGCTCCAACCAGGTATTCCTTCAGAGTTGTTTAGTTTGCCTGTGCCTTAGTCTCCAGCAGCCAGTACCACCCTTTATTAGCCCTCCCTCTCCTAGCGTAAACTGTTCTCTCCCAGCCTTATTTTTATCTCCCTCTACCTCTCTACTGTCCTACTTACTTTTCCCCCCTCTCCCTCCTGCTTACTTACACTATATTGTAGGTGGTCTACTCCCACCTTGGCTCCCTTTCTCCTGCACTGTATGGCTTTAACCAGCCCTTGTCAGGCTACATAGCTAGGATTTGGGCTTTTCTATTCCTCCATTTAACCTCTACCTTTACCTTACTATCCACCTAACTCTCTCTTAGCTTTACTCTTGTACTTCAGTAACCTCCCCTTCTGCTACACTTTACCCTCTTCTCTACTTCTCCCACTGTATGTCTCTATGCTAACCTCCTCTTACCAGTCACTTTTTTCATCTCTGGTGCTCTCTGGCCTCTTTCCTACCCCTTCTATTGTCTTCATTCATATCCCACCTTCCTTACCTATTTTAGCTGATTGTCTCCTTCCTCATCTCTCCTTAGTGGCTGTAACCCGCTCCGTTCGCCCTGCGGGCTCACTCCGCTCCCTTCCCTACCCCCAATTCCCACCCACCCCCAGGGGTCCTACTCTTATACCTCTACAGCCACACCCCTATCCCTCCTATCCTATCCCTCTCCTTCCCGCCAAATTACCAAACCTTAACACACACCTTCCACTCCCCCTTTCTCTTTCTTTGTCCTATTACCTTAAGTCTTATATTACCTATCTCCTTTTTTCATACTTCTCTCTTTATCCCTCCTCATTCCTCTCTAGTCAAATCATTCCTTACTCCTTTCAGAATCCAATTCTTACTCTCCAATACTTTTAAACAGACATACTACCCCCTCTCTTGTTTAACACACTCATTCTCTCTCCTTTGAATTGTCCTCTTTCCTCCTCTCTTCTCAGACTACTAAATAATGACTCCCTTCCCACCAACTATGCCTACACTCTCATTCTTACTCTTGACCACCCTTCTCTCAACTTACCATCTCACATTCTTTGAAATTTCACTTAACAACTTTCATAACTCCTCACAAAAACACACTTCTACTATACTCACTTTCACATCTTACTCTAATGTTACTTCCACCCCGAGCTATCATCTATCTAAATTCCATAGATTACATCACCTTACCTACCTACTACAATCAGACAAAAAAATAAAACCTCTAACATTTCTAAATAGCAAATATTTAACTAAACTAGTTAATCCAACACTACTACATGGTGACATCCACCCCAACCCTGGCCCTATCTCCCCTCCTCCTCAAAACTGCTCACCTAACCTCAGTAATAACTTCCTCATAGGACACCTTAACATTCAAAGCATAAATAAGAAAATACCCTTCATCCATGCCCTCTTAGATATCCACTCTTTTGATATTCTCTGCCTCTCTGAAACCTGGCTAAACCCAGGCACAAAGGACTCAGAGATTATACCCCAAGGTTATAATATAGTAAGACATGACCGCTTAAAACGTAAGGGTGGTGGAGTAGCAATACTTTTCAAAAATCAACTTAACATCTGTACTCAACCAGCATATCCAAACCAAGATAGCAAAATAGAAGCCATCATTATTAAACTACAACTTAATGCCAAAAAAGCAATTTACATTATTTGCTTGTATCTTCCTCCAGGTAACAACATTCCAATATTAGAAGACTATCTTAGTTGGGTTTCTACCACCTACCCCCAAGAAACCATAATTCTAGGCGACATTAACATTGATTGGAACACAATTAATGCTGATAATCCCTCCTCTCATATTAACCTACATGGTTTTTCCCAAACTATTACCTCAACTACAAGAGTCAATAAGCCCAATAAGAAAGAGAGTATATTAGACTGGATACTCACAAATAAAGTCAACAAACAGTATAAAGTAGATACTATGACAGACAATATCAGCGACCACTCCCTAACCTACATTACTAGACAAAAGTCAGAATGTACTAACCTCCCAAATACAAGGCTAATTCGTTCTACCAAACATTTTAACTTAGAACATTTTCAAGCTGAACTGAGAGCATGTAATTGGAATTGCTTAAAATCACTTCCCCTGCAGGAGGCAGTCTCAGTCTTTAACACTACCTTCTTATCCATACTGGATACACATGCTCCAGAACTTTCTATTAGAGTAAAGACCAAAACAGCCCCATGGCTTACCAACAATACTAAAAAACTCATTCATACTAGAAACAAAGCATGGACAAAATGGAGATGCCATAAACAAAACCCTGATTTAGTTCATTTCCGCCAGCTCAGAAATCAGGCTAAGAAATCAATAATCTCTGACAAGAAACACTTCTACTGTAAACTTCAAGACACCCATCATAACAATGCTAAAACAATTCTGGTCATCAGTAAACAGACTACTTTCCCCAGGAATTGCGAAAACTCCTTCCCCTCTTAATGCTGACCCAGAAACCCCTCTCCAGACTGCTAATGCTTTCAACTCTTTTTTCTCTGAAACTATCCAATCCCTAGCGAAACAAATGAACACCAACAACCCTAATATTCCAACTAATATAGCTAACTCCTCCTACAACTTCTCTCTAAAACCTATATCAACTTCTTTCATCTACAGACTCATTCTCAAACTGAAACCTTGTACCCCTTCTGCTGACAAGCTCCCTTCTCTTTTCCTCCAGAAAGCTGCCAAAGAAATTGCATATCCTATATCCTTACTTATAAACAGAACTATCCAAGAGGGAACTATCCCTGACATCTGGAAAGTCTCCTATATTATCCCACTACATAAAGGTGGTAACTCCCTTGACCTCTCCAACTTTAGACCAATTGCCCTTCTCTCACCCCTTGCGAAAATCATGGAAAAATGTATTCATCAGCAACTTGTTCACTATCTTTCTCTACACAATATAATAGCAACCTGTCAGCATGGCTTTAGACCTCACCACAGTACCACCACTGCCCTTCTTTCCTTTGTAGATACTATCAACAAAAATCGAAACAACAATACTCTCTCTTCCGCTCTTTTCATTGATCTCTCTAAAGCTTTCGACATGGTCAACCACTCTCTCTTAATAAACATTCTTGAATCTCTCTCTTGTGATAAACTCGCCATTAATTGGTTTAGATCTTATCTTAACAACAGACAACAAGCTGTAATATGGGAAAACCATATCTCATCACTCTTACCCATTTCCATCGGAGTTCCCCAGGGCTCCATTCTTGGTCCACTCCTGCTCTCCCTTTTTATCAACGATCTTCAGACTGCGATCCCACAAGCAACCTGCATACAATACGCAGATGATTCTACCCTTATCTGCTCAGCACCTTCCTCTACTGAGCTGATCTCACTGACCCAAACTACCTTTAATACTGTAGAAACTTGGTTTTCTAGACGGTTTCTCCTATTAAATGCCAAAAAAACAAAACTACTCCTCTTCACCCCCACCACTCGGCCCCCCCCCTTAAATTTCTCCATTTCCTCAAATAATGGTACTATCATCTCTCCTGATCCAACTACAAAACTTTTAGGAATAACCATTGACAATAATCTCTCCTTCGACCAGCACATTAACAACAACATCAGGTTAGTTAACAGAAAAATAGGTTCCCTATATCGTATCAAACCTTTCCTAACCCCAATAACTAGAACCAAGATTGCACAATCTCACCTTTTATCTACCCTCCTATATGCTTCCCCAATTTATACAAACCTTAAGAAAACCAATCTAAACAAACTTGCTACTTGCTATAACAATATAGCTCGCTTCGCCACTAGTAGCCCCTTTAGGACCCACCATTGTATAAACCTAAAACAACTAGGCTGGCTTGAAGTTCAAAACCACATTATAATTCCTCAACTCACTATTGCCCACAATATATTACACCAACCTGACAATACCCCTATACTCTCACAACTTCTAATCCCTTACAACAATCTTAACTCACTTCGCTCATCTAGTATACTCATGACAAAATCTATAAAGGCAAACAACACAGCAGGTGATTCCCTATTCAGTAACACAATAGGTAGAAGTTGGAATCTCTTACCTTGCGACATAACTCTGACTACATCCCTGCCACTTTTCAAACAGAAAATTAAACGGTACTTCCAAAATCATTGGCTTTGTTCCTGCAGTACACCTGACTAACCTGTTCCTCTTACTCTGTTTCTCCTCCACTCTTTCATCTCTACACTACATTAGTTCTGTTCCTTTTACTGTTGAGTTTTTAAGTATGTACATTTTGCACAGTTGTTTGATATTTAATTAACTGCATATTCTAAACTTGATTCTCTTTGAAATTATCCTTTCAATCCTCTGTTTTTGTATTCTCTGATTTTAGATATATCTTAGAATAGTCAATTTTTATGTAATGTACTTAGTATATAGTGGAGCTTTTCTCCTCGGGCCTCTGCTGAAAATGGACATGTATCCAGCCAGACTAGCCCGGTCAACAAATGTAAAATAAAAAAATAAAAAAAGGTAGCACTCAGTCGGCCTGATTAACAAAGTCTTGGTTCCTGCATCGGTTGCTGTCCCTTCTTCCATGACTTCAGGTTGTCAGGGGTATAAAACATGCAGCTGATGCCATTACATCAGTCTTTCTTGCCGTGCGGTGCCAGAATCAGAAGCAGTTCGCAAGTGCCGGTCGGCTGACTCCTGAAATTTTCCTTTTCGAGTTTCAGAACCAAAGTCTTCAACTAAAGCTAAGTACCCTGTTGAGGAAACTTTTTCTTGCTCCTTTCCGATGTCAGTAAAAGTTAATAATTGTATTACTTGTGGAAAGCAAATATCTCATAAAGATTTTCATTCTTACTGTATTCCTTGCCTAGGCCCTGACCACGATGTACCTTGCTGTTGGTTTTGTGCTTTATTTAATCAGCGCACTATCTGTCGTCAGTATATTTTCTCCTCTAAATATTTCGGTTCTCGGTTTAATTATCCAGAAATGTCATCGGTTAGCCACCCGATTACCAGGATTCCGAAAAAATGCAAAGATAAAAACAGAGACAGGCTGCTGAGGTCCAAAACTGCCGACGACGCTTCTACTAAGCCAGTCACCAGTTCACTGGTACTCAGTGAGGCTCTTTCGCAGCCCCTGATACCAGCTACTTCTGATTCGCAGGCCTCTACTGAGACCCATTCGGAGTCCTGTATGCCGCGAGATGCTTCAACTATGGATCCCGTGGATGTCTCTACCTTGGTTGGGTCCGGAGCTGCTGTGTAGGCACCAGCTTCTGAGAGTGTATTCAGGCCTACGGACTTGCATATTAAACTGACACCTCTTTCTTCACTTAAGCCTAAATCTCGAACCATGCCTAAAAAAAACGACCCCCAGGCCACATGTTCAGGCCTCTATGCCTAAAAAACAAATGATAAGAATGGCTGAAGATTTAATAACTCTAATCAGGGATAGCCAACCCCCCCTTTCTAAGAGCCCCAGGACTGAAGTTGTTTATGAATCTTCTGACCAGGATTCTGTTTTTTCTGATTCTTTTGATTATCTGGATTTGCCCTTATCTACTTATAAGGATTCAGATGCAGAGGACTCCATTCCCTCTGCTTCCCCTACAGATGATTTTTCTTTTGGGGAAACCTTACATACTCTAAGGGAGCATTTCCACTGGGAAAGCCAGGATTCTTCTGATTCAAAAAAGAGACTTAGGGATTTTTTACTCTTTCCTCAGCATAGGCCTTTAGCTATTCCTCCTGTACTAGACATTGTTGATGATGCTTTTTCGGAATCTAGTTTGGACCCTGATTCCTTGCCTCCTGCTCCCAGAAAACCTGACAGATACTACAGGGTCCCTGAGTCACACAAGTTCCTTTTTAAAAATCCTATTGCAGATCCAGAGACTATTTCACAGGGGCCCAAGGGCATTAAGGCTTCTGCTGCTAAAAATCCTACCCCTTCTGATAGAGACTCCAGGGCGCTGGATAGATGGGGTAAGAAGCTTTACACTTCTGTAACCTTGGCCATTAGGGCTTTAAACTGCCAGTTTCATATGTTAAAGTATCATCAACATGTTATTGGATTGCTTAAACAGAAAATGATGTTGATTCCTGACTGTGTGGAAAATAAAGAATTACAGGATTTAATGCATTCTGCTGAACAAGTTGAAAAACATACTTTGCAATGTAGTTTTGATTTATTAGAGGCCTCTGGCAGGGCTGCTGTTACTGGGTTTGTGCCCAGAAGGCATGCGATCCTTGCCTGATCATGTTAAAGCTAAATTGATGGATGCTCCCTTAAATCAGGACCGCCTGTTTGGCAACAAGGCTGAGCAAGTTCTTAAAAAGATGGAAGATAAAGCTAAATCTATGCAAACTGTTAAAGATTTCTTACAAGTTCAGCCTCCTAGATTTAGTAAGCACTGGCTCTCTAAGAAATGGTCCTTTCCAGCCCCTTCCAGGTCTTCTCAAGCCAAACCCAGACACAGCAAAAGCCCCAGGTTTCAGTCCCAGGGGGCACACAGGACTAAGCAGTGGGGGGTCTCCACTTCCAAATCTAGGAGTAATAAGGCTTCCCCTATGGTAAACTGTCTCAATGACTTCCGTTTAAAATTTCCAAGCACTTATCAACTGACTGCCCCTTTGGGGGAAAGATTGCTCTTCATGCAAAGAACTGGGAACTCATGATCCAGGACAAATGGGTTTTAAATATAGTGTTCCAGGGATACAAATTTCACTTCCACACATTACCAACACCAAGCAGGTGGCTGGACCTACCCCCAAATCAGTGGGCAGAGGCCCAAAAACAAGCACTTTCTCTCTTAAGCATGGGGGTTATTCAGCTGGTCCCGGAAGAGGAAAAGGGACAAGATTTCTACTCGAGACGTTTCCTGGTACCCAGAAAAGACAATCCATGGCATCCTATCCTGGACCTGTCTACTCTAAACACCTTTTTGGAAATTCCAAAATTCAAGATGCTGACTCTTCACCAATTACTTCCTATGCTAGGCAAAGATGCCTGGCTGGCAACACTAGATTTAAAAGAAGCATACCTGCACATCCCAATCAGGGAATCTTGCAGAAGATACCTACGCTTCAAAGCAGGCTACAAGCACTATCAGTTCTCTGCACTGCCCTTTGGCTTATCTACTGTGCCCAGGGTATTTACAAAATGCCTAGCTCCAGTTATTGCATTTTGCAGGCAAAGAAATATTCAAATATACCCATACCTGGATGATTGTCTAATTCAGGCAGAAAGCCAGGACATACTTTTGAATCATCTGGCCTTTGTACAAAGGGTTCTAACTTGTCTGGGGTACACCATAAATGAAAAGAAATCACACCTGGTACCCTTTCAACAAATTATATTCCTAGGAGCAAGCTTGAATACAACTTCCCAGATGGCTTACCTCACGCCAGAGAAACAAATTCATTTGACAACCTACTTCAAACAAGTGGCCACAAAAACCCTGCTATCTGCAAGACAAATACTACAAGCCTTGGGGTTCATGGCCTCCTGCATTCTTCTAATTCCATATGCAAGACTGCATTTGAGGAAACTACAGTGGTATCTAAAAAGCCTATGGTGTCAACATTCTCAGGATCTAGAAGCAATGATTCCTATCATACCTTGCCTATGCCTAGAATTCCTTTGGTGGACAGAGGCCTGCCACCAAAACAAGGGACTACCTTTCACACCACCCCCTGCCACCCAAACCCTAACAACAGATGCATCAGACTATGCATGGGGGGGCTCACCTGGCAGGGAAGTGCATTCAGGGCAAATGGAACCCAAGTCAAATGCACCTGCATATCAATCAAAAAGAAATGTTAGCTGTACAGAATGCTCTGACAGCCTTTAAGGACCAAATTCTTCCAGGACAACTTATGGTAAAGACGGACACCACCATTGTTATGTGGTACATAAACAAGCAGGGGGGGCACACATTCTTACCCCCTTTGCAGACTAGCCATGGCATTGTGGAAGACACCCTTCAGCTATCAAGTGCACCTACAAGCTCAATTTCTGCCAGGAAAATTAAATACACTGGCAGACGGACTAAGCAGAAACCTCATGGACCCACACGAGTGGTAACTGGAACCAAGGATGT
Source organism: Protopterus annectens (assembly GCF_019279795.1). Classification (NCBI taxonomy): domain Eukaryota; kingdom Metazoa; phylum Chordata; order Ceratodontiformes; family Protopteridae; genus Protopterus; species Protopterus annectens. The sequence goes on from NC_056731.1 coordinate 1,842,236,002, forward strand.
TGACAAGCAAATGGAGGAGCCCAGATATAGACCTGTTTGCCTCTTCCCAGAACTACCAATTGGACAATTTTGCACAAGGACTCCACACAAGCAAGCCTGGAAAGTGGATGCTCTGTCCTTCAGCTGGAAAAACCTATCAGTCTATGCCTTCCCCCCTCTGCCTTTGCTTCCCAGAGTACTACTAAAAAATCAAACAGGACAAACCAAGGATGATTTTGATTGCTCCAGACTGGCCACACCAACACTCGTACCCCCTCCTGCGCAGTGTGACACGGTTATCCCCATGGCACCTGCCTCAGACTCCTTCCCTGTTGTCTCAGCAGGAGAACCAGATTCTGCACCCTCAGCTTCTAACACTGAACCTTGCAGCCTGGCTAATTACATAATCTCTCCTCTACTGGCCCTCAGTAAACCTGTGATGGATATCATTTTAGAGGCAAGGAGGCCTAGTACTAGAAGATCTTATGCTGAAAAATGGAAAAGATTCTGCGCCTGGAACCAATCTCAAGGGATGAGCACAGCAATGCCCAATTTACCTCAGATTTTACAATACTTAACTGAGATGCTTCACAAGGGCCTGACTTTTTCCTCCATTAAAATCCACACCTCAGCCATTTCAGCTCATTATAGCACAGAACCTCTTCTCTCATCCACTGCTCAAGCAGTTTCTCAGAGGGGCCAAAAATTTGAGACCATCCAGGAGAGCTCCAACCCCAGCCTGGGACCTTAACTTTGTTTTGAAGAAGCTCACTCTACCTACTTTCAAGCCAGCTTCTACTGCAGACTTAAAATTTATTTCTTGGAAAACAGCTTTCCTTTTAGCAATCACTTCAGCTAGAAGGGTATCTGAATTACAGGCCCTTATGGCAGTGGAGCCTTTCATCATCTTTCATGCAGACAGGGTGTCCCTTAAATCCAATCCATCCTTCATGCCCAAGGTGGTATCCAGTGTGGCTCTTAATCAGTCTATTAATTTGCCAACCTTCTTTCCCAATCCACAGAACAAAGGGGAATGGATACTGAATTTCTTAGATGTGCACAGACAACTTAGATTCTAGTTGGACAGGACTAAACCTCAAAGGAAATCTGAACAACTGATGGTGGCATTTGCTGCAAGGGCAGAGGGGAAGGCTATTTCAAAGCAAACCATTTCTAAATGGATAGGCCATTGCATACATTTCTGCTATAAGCACCATGGAAAACCTATCCCCCAGGGGATCAGACCTCACTCCACCAGGGCTGCATCTACCTCTACAGCCTTTCTCAGAGGCGTCCCTACCAGGGACATCTTAGAAGTTGCTACCTGGAGTTATGTGCATACTTTCACCAAGCATTATCATTTGCCACTTTTCTTTAAATCCAGAGCTGGCTTTGCCACTGCAGTCTTGCAGGGCCTTATAGCTGGTCCTAATGCTATCTAAATTCCTCCTCCCAACCATAGCTTTGGGAATCTACCCAAATGTGATGACTGCAACAGTGAAACACAAAGAACATAGCACAGTTGTGTACACTTACCATAAATGTAGATGTTCAAGTGTATTCACTGTTGCAGTCCTGGTCACCCTCCCTCCAGCCCCCTAACTTCTTTTGGCTATACCTCTACTTTCCTTTACTATGCTTAAAAGCCTTTTGGTGTATTTGCTTTTTTGTTGGATGTATATCATTGTACTTTTATATTTAATTGCTCCCCATTAGGGGGGCACCTGACATCTGGGGCAAGAAAAACTGATGTAATGGCATTGGCTGCATATTTTATACCCCTGACAACCTGATGTCATGGAAGAAGGGACAGCAACCGATGCAGGACCCAAGACTTTGTTAATCAGGCCGACTGAGGGCTATCTGCAAGCAGATAACCCAAATGTAATGACTGCAACAGTGAATACACTCGAACATCTACATTTATGGCAAGTGTACTTTGCCTATGCACATCCAAGGAGTATAGGCAGTATTTTCCTTTATTGGAATAGTTCGGGAAAAACACTAGGAGCTCAATGGATTGGTACACAGAAAAATCAGAAACCACTTTGGGGAGAAGAGACTGTAGTACTAGAGAGAGATTTCACATCTCTAAGGGATGTCTAATTAGAGGTCTGCTGTGAAACACTCCTTTGAGAAAGGTTTTGCACAGGCGAATGGGCATAATTGGAATGCCCTGTACTTCGTTATGAAAACTGGAAATTGCTGCTAAATGGACTCGTATGGTAGAGGTTGATACTCCGTTCTCAAAGAACTCAGAAAGGTATTGAGGTATGACAGAGACCGGGACTGAGAAGGTTTCAAGCATCCGTTCTCTAGACCAAAGAGAAAACCTTTTCCATTTATCTCTGTAAAGTTTTCTCGTGGATGGTTTATGGGAGGCCAGAATGATATCATGAACAGGTGAAGAAAGGGCTTCCTGCCTGGTGACTACCTGAAGGGGAGAAACCAAGCCATCAGCTTGAGAGTGGGACAGATTCAGATGAGTCAACCCTTGGGGGTGAGAAATTAAGTCTGAACGAGTGCCCAGGATCCATGGAGGCTGTAACAGATGAGGCCGGAGGATGGGGAACCACACCTGATGAGGCCAGAATGGGGCAATGAGGATCATCTTGCATCTCAACTTAGTGGCTTTCTTTAAGAATAGAGGTATCAAGAGAATTTGGGGATAAGCGTAGAGGACACCTGTGGGCCAGTCGTGAGTCAGATCATCTCTCGGGGACTCCCTCTCTGGGAGAAAGAGGGCAAAATAGCTGCTGCATTTGTTGTTCAAAGGGAGGTGAATAGGTCGCAGCAGGGCTGGCCCCATTAGCTGAAAATTTCTGCCATCACTTTGGGATTAAGAGACCACTCATGTGGAAGGAGAATGCATCTGCTCAACCTGTCCGCAATCACGTTGGAACTCCCTGGGATGTGCGTTGCTATAAGAAAGCGGTCGGAAGCTATCGCCCAGTGCCAAATTCTCATGGCCTCTTGACATAAGGAGTAGGATTTGGTTCCTCCATGCTTGTTGACATACCAGACTACTCACATATTGTCTGACTGAACTGCAATCGTTCCTGAGGGAAGAAGCGGCTGTAATGCCTGCAACGCTAATAGCACCGTTCTTAACTCCAGAACACTGATATGCAGGTTGGCCTCTAAGCTCGATCACGTGCCTTGGACTGTTTTTCCATGAAAATGCCCCCCCTCCATCCTATCAGGGAAGCATCCGTGGTCACAGTGGTGTTGGGTTGAGGGGTCTGAAAGGGGTGACACCAAAGTTCTGCGTCTGGCCTCATCCACCATTGGAGATCGTGCTTGCAAGAGTTGGTTATGAGCTCCTGTTTAGGGGATGATGATTTGAAAACCACTAGAACAATAGGACCCATTGTAAGAGTCTCATGTGTAACCTTGCCAGAGGAACTATCAGAATGGCTGCAGTCATGCACCCCAGAGCCTGGAGAACTTCCCTTGCTGATACCTTTTTTTGACAGAGTATCACACGCTCTTGCGATCTTAACCTTTGAAGTCTGTGAGCCGGCAGAGATACCAGGCAGGATCTGGTATCAAAAACTGCCCCTATAAATTCCAGCTGTTGAGTAGGTTCTAAGTTGGATTTCTCCCAGTGTACGGTGATGCCTAGGGACTCCACTAGTGAAAGGGTGTATCGGAGGGCCATATTCAGAAGATGCTTGGTGGGGGCGGAGAGGAGCCAATCGTCTAAATATGGGAACACCTGGAATCCTTGAAGTCTTAGATGAGCTGTCACCACTGCTGGACATTTCATGAAAACTCTGGGGGCCATCTTGAGACCGAATGGCAGGGATCGGAAGTGGTAATGATTGGCTCCTAGCCAGAAGCAAAGGAGACTCCTGGAGCATTTGTCCATTTTGATTTGGTAATATGCATCCCAGAGGTCTATCGAGCACATCCAAACATCCTCCCTTAAAAATGGGAGAATGGATTAAATAGTGACTATGCAGAACTTGGTTTGTACAACTGATTTGTTTAGATGGCTGAGATCCAAAATGGGTCTCCAGTCCCCGGTCTTTTTTAGCACTAAAAAGAATCTTGAGTAAAATTCAGATCCGCATTGATCTGGAGGGACTGGTTGGATGACTCTTTTTTTGACACAGCTTTCTTATCTCTGAAGCCGCTTCTTCCTTTTGATTGGGTGGAACATCGGGAAGGTTCTTTGTAGGTTTTGGACGGGAGGTTAGAAGGATGTAGTAGCCTCTGGAGATTATTCTCTGCACCCATCGATCATTTGTAATAGCGCGCCAGGCAGTTTGATGCAGAGAAAAATGAGCCCCAAATGCTTCCAAGGGAAAGCAATCGGGCAATGCTTCAGGAGCATTGATAAGACCGCCCAGAGAAGGAATCCCTGGAGTCTTGGTTTCGGGAACCCCTTCTGTCCCTAAAGGGGCATCTTCCACCATTGGAACCCCCTCTGCCTCTGGGGGAATCCTTGTCACGTGCGTTACAGATAGGACCCTGAGATTTCTTGTGCCAGATTTTCTCACTCCTCTAGTTCCTGGAAAAAGAACGCTGAGGCTTGGAAAAACATAGGCCAATGGCAGACAGAGTCTTTCCATCTTGCTCGCACCTGGCCAGTATGTCCTTCACTTTAGAACCAAATAAGGAAGATGGTTCAATAGGGGCATTCAAAAAGGAGGACTTGAAGAAGTCCCGAGGTCACAGATGCGCATCCAGGCATGACGCCTCATGACTATGCCTGCACTCGCAGCTCTAGCTGCCCCTTCGGTTGCATGGAAGAGCAGCCTCATGGATGAATAGGAAATAGATTCAAGGGTGGCAAGCTGAGAGGCAACCTTGTCCCGTGCCTCATCAGAAACTTGATCTGTGAGGGATCCAGAAAGTTCAGTAATCAAATCTCTTTGGAGCCTCGTGAAATGTGTTAAGTAGTTCAGGGAAGTGACAGCAAAGGTCGCTGAAGCAAAGACTCACTTCCCCAACCTGTCCACAGCTCAGGACTCCCTGTTGGGCAGGTGAACAGCAGGACTTTCTTCCACTAGATCCTTTTTAGTGGCCGTCAGCACCACCATAGCATCAACTGTCAAACTTCTGGACCAGTGTGGATGCTCTTCCAGGGGGGAAAGAATCTTATCAGGTCTCCAGGGAATGGCCTCAACAGAGTCAGGGTTCTGCCAAGCACGCTGCACAATGAGCTGGAGTAACTAGTCGGCAGGTGCACGAACTCCTCCGAGGAAGGGTTGGAGGGCTTCTAGCCACCCCTCTGTTTTAATAGAGACACCATCTGGGGGTGATCGTGGGGACCCCTCTCCATCATCATAGTCCATTCCATGTCTTCTGTCAAAGACTCTTCAGGAGAGTCTATGTGCTTCTTCTTGCACGCCTTCTTCCAAGGAGGTTCTTCAGTGGGAATATATTAGGAAGACTCAGAAGGATGGGTACCCTGAACTGGGGTTTCCTGAGGCTTCTCCTCCCAGTGTACCGGGGTGGTGGCTCATGGTAACTGTAGCTCAGAGGGAGCAGGGTGAAGTTCCAACCTCAGAGGAGTGCTTCCCAAAGCAAGCACCCTCTCCATCACCCAAAAAGCAGGCCCATTCAAAGAGGAGTGTGAGCCCGGAACTGAGAAGGACAACCTCAGATCCGGGGTCACACCCCACTCCATCGGAACTGCTCCCAGGGATGGAGCCTCAAGCAGGATCAGGGCAGATGTTATCCCTGGATCCGAGGGTGGAACCGATAAAACATTCGGAACCTTGCCCTGGTCCGCAGACTCTATCCCCCAACCATGACTCTGAGAAAGGGACGGTTCCATCGGTACCGAAAACCAAAGGGGTGGCCTCGAAGCCTCAGTGACAGTCACTGTCTGTGCCGAGGAACAGGGTTCCACAAAGGACGTTGGAGCAATGGGCTTCAGAACTGATGGGTCTGAAGGAGGAGTATACGTGGGAGTCCTGGGAGAGATAGACCCAATTCCCAGAGGGGGATGAGTCTTAGGAACATTTGGTATCCCTCTGGCCATCAACAGCTGATCCAACAGGCGCACCACATCAAATTCGGACAGACTCCTGGTGGACCTCATGGACACTCCTGAAGGGGAGTCAGGTCGGTCCAAAAAGGGAATGTACATTTGACCCAGGAACAGATCCAAGGAAGGGGAGTATCGGGTCCATTGTGTCTGAGCTAGTGGCACCACAGTCTCTAATTGGGAGACAGGTAGCAAAGGAATCAGTGGAGTAGTAAAAGGGCTTGGTGCCGAAGAGGCACTCGGAGTCAATGTCATCAGTTCCAAAGGAATTGTATGGGTCGGAACCGTTTTCGGTGTGGTCAAAGGCAAAGTCAGTGCCATAGCTGTAGTCGAAGGAACGGTCAGTGCTGTAGCTGAAGTGGAAGGCAAGGTCAATGCCATAGCGGTCGGTGCCAAGGGTGGTGCCGATGTCCAGAATCTGGTAATGTCCATGGTTTGAGTCATAGCAGTAATCAGAACAGAGCTCCGAACAGTAGTAGTAGTAGTCGGAGCCGAAGTGGCAAGTCTATGCTCCGAGGAAGTTTTGTGGGCCTTATGTTTATCAGTCTTACTCTATCACCAGCCGGTAAAGTGAGATCAGAATGGGGACATTTCTTGCCCTTTATTGGAGGGGATGAGACCTCCGACACAGAAAGGGCCTCTGAGAAAGGAGAAGCGAGAAGGCCTTTCAAAATCAATTTATTTTTCCTTTCATTCAGCATCCGCTGACTGAAACTTTGGCAAATTTGACAAGGGGGTTTACCAGAGAGGCGAGAAACCCCCAGACAATAAACACAGTAATCTTGAGAGTCACTGTTTGGGAGGTTACCATTGCAAGAGGTGCAGTGTTTAAACCCTGAAATGCCTTTTTTATCAGACATTTCCACACACACACTAATGAGAAGTTAACAAGAATATTAAACACCTAAAAAGGCAAGAAAAGGAAGAAGAAAAGGAAAGAAGATACCAACGATGGTATCATGCAATACCACAAGAGTAAGGAGAGGGTATACCAACAATGGTAAAAAGAATTACCCAATCGGTAGAGCTAGTTAGGAAAGTTACAATAACAGTAAAACAAGTGAAATAGAAGGGAAAAGATTTAGAAAGTGACTAAATAAGGGATAAATATCTAAAAATACAAAAAGTATCAAGAAAAATAACACTTAGCTTGAGAGCTCAGTGAAACGTTGCTATATGACGCGGCAAACGAGATCTGAGGTAACATGGAGAAGGGCATTGTGGGTAGCAGCTTAGCTCGAGAGTTTTTGGTGTACGCGAGATTGGTATTAGGCTGACATGGTTCCGAGGGGCTCAGAACCGAACCCATCAGTGATGAATGGAAAGAAGATTAACAACATCAGATTGTATATTTTGAGAGGACAATGTGACTGTTAGCTGGGAGGGAATAGGGTGAAGCAGCTAATAGCCAACTATCCTATTTCAGGGTGAGGGCAGAAAATGGATCACTGTCTGTGCAGTCTCTGATGGAGACCACTAGCCTTACAGTCTAACATCTGACTTAGCAGGGGTGACACAGTGCATTTTGCTTGGAATGTGTATGAATCAGGTGAGGTAATGAGCACATCTATCCTCTTTGGGTAGGGATGCTGTGCAGGTGCCACTGTATTATGGCTTCTGTTGTCCTGATTACAGCTCTACACTAGGATCTCACTCCTCTTCTCATAGGAATTATATCATGAGACTTGACTTCCTGGACAGTTGAGGCTATGAAGAGATACATTGAGGATCATCAAAAAGGTTGCCTGTGGTATTGAGATAAGCCAGAGGGCCAGAAGTGTGCCAGGTGGGGAAGAGAGAGTTAAGAACAAAAGTGCTGAAGATGAAGTAAAAGTGTAATTGAAAACTTATACTAACTAATAACCCAAACACAACCATTTAAGCAGGACTGGTACAAAGATCAAAGTGCAAGTGGAAATAAGATCTATAGTCTCTTTGAAGGATGTCCGTAGGGGAATTGAAAATTAAGCTGGGTTCAAAAATTTCAATCCAGACTAGAGGTCTTTGATCACATATTGAACAATCTTTAGGCTAAGATTATCACAGTGAAGTCTGACCTTGGACCCATCCTTTAGTAAGACAATGCTGGGATCTCTGTGATTGATCCCGAACCAACTCAGGCTCATGGTCAAGAAGGGCCTCAAAAACTTACTGTGTAAGAAAGGATAGCAGTCAAAAACTGTGGTAGAAACCAAGATTGATTTTGACCCAAAGGGTCAAGTCTGGGAGGATGGTCAAGGATGAAATTGCTCTTGACCTGTCTTCCCTCTAAGTGTTGAGAAGGGTTAACTACTGTGATCCTGTATTGTAATGCTTTAGTTGCAAATTATGTCAAATTTGACATGAAGCTGCACTCCAAGAGTGTCAGCCTCAAAAGCAAAGATATGAAGTCGGCATCTGAAGGGAAGACCATTAGCTGGATAAATGGATGATCAAAACCGACACTGAAGCCTGAACAGGGCTGTGGAGATAGTTAACTCTAAGGAACTGATTCAGCTTTAATAAAGCATATTTTTGCCATGAAGCAGCATCTTAAAAGAAAAAGAAAACATAAAGGACAATTTAATGTTTGTGCAGATCATCAGCAGTTGTGTAAGTAAACTTACCATAGCAGTGGATGTTGTAATAGATCTCAGTTGCAGTAGCCTAAGCTAATGACATGATCATTTCCTTAACTTGAAAGCACTGTTAGTAAGCATTTAAGTAGCCGTGATCACATAATTATTTATAATCACCCATGCATTGTTTAAAATATCCATATTTAGGGTCATCCACCTATGCCTTCAGCAAGGGACTCATGCGAACCCTCCACTTACTTGTCATATTTTAAAAGCTTTTCTTAACAGAATACTGAAAGTGTTCTCAACAAAATGAGAATACCATCTGCACTTTCTTGGGCTATGAGTTCTGCCCATGGTGTATATATAACTACAAACAGCATACTTTTTTTAAATAACTATAACGTAGTACATTTGAGAACCATGTGTATCCAGCTAGGCTTAACAGGCAGAATAAATATTAACTTGTACATTTTTTCATTTCCTGGGAGCTGAATGTATGATAGTCCAGAGATTTAGCCAGTCAGGTGAAAGCTTCTCTGTCTTATCACATTTAATTTTCCTTGTAACTGTCAAGACTTTATTTAATGCAGCAGTGAATTGGGGTATTAGATGTGTCATGGTGCAATGTCCTTTAAAAGGTTCTTAAAGCTATCTGATTATGACTGTGATAGCTTACATGGACTAAACTTCCTCTGACGAATATTGGAAAGTAAAAGTGCTTTGGATGCAGATAATAAAAACATTCTGGAAAACTAATACAAATGGAATTAGGTCTGCTGCATTACCTGGCTGTCTGATCCATAACACTTCCAATTAATTGTCTTCTTTCTTACGTTCTTGCTTTGTTTTCTTTAGCTGATATAAAGTCTTAGTGAATCAGTCTAGGCATAATAGTTCTAAATTCAATGGTTAAGTTAATAGTAAGTAAAAATAATTACAGCAAGCTTCATCACTAAGAAGGTATTAAGATGAGTTACTGGTCCTTTGATAAATATGAAAAGAACAGCTCAGAATCATATATATAGCAGTATAGACCCAGTCCATCAAGTTTGATAATCCTGTCAGCAGGTGCATATACTCTATAAACCAAAAAATGGGAGACTGCATCCATTCCAGGAGTGAGGAACATGTTTGAAAGTAAAGATCCTGCCTTAATCTGCATAACTGGTGACAGCAATCAACTCAATTATTATGACACATTATTATTATTATAGTATTATTATTATTATTGTCAGTTATTATTATTATTATTATTATTATTACAATAGACCCCAGGAACTATCGCCCTATAAGCCTGACTAGCCTGGTCTGCAAGGCTATGGAGCCCATCATCATGCAACTCATTAATAGAGACATAAGGAACCTCCAAACACCGGATCCTACCCAGTTCGGCTTTGTTAAGGGCAGATCATGCCTCGTTAATCTGGTGGACTTCTTTGAGACAGTTACCAAGGCTATAGACGAGGGAAAGGTGGTACACACAGCCTACCTAGACTTCGCAAGGCCTTCTACACCATTCCCCATTCTGGTATTATAGACAAGCTCACCAGCCTGAACATAAACCCCTATGTCACAAGATGGGTTGCCAGTTGGCTCACGGACAGAAACCACATGGTGAGAGTTGCGGGAGCTAGGTCTGACTCTAAACCGGTTACAAGTGGTGTTCCCCAGGGCTCAGTCCTAGGACCCCTCCTGTTCAGCATATACTTCTCAGAGGTACAGGCAAGCAGAGGAGGACTATGGCTGACCAAGTTAGCAAAGGACTGCAAACTAGGGGCTATAATTGACTCTCCGGCTGACACAGACATTCTCCAAAAGGGTCTCAATGACACAGATACTTGTCAAAATCATGGCCTCAAACTAAATGCCAAAAAGTGCATAGTCATCCCCTTTGGAAAAAACAAAGTACCCACAAACTACCACATAGGTGGTAGTCCCCTAAATATGGAAAATGTAATAAGGGATCTGGGGACCCAAGTAAACAGTAATCTCTCCTTTAGGTTCATAGGTTCATAGGTTCATACTAGGCTATCTGCCCGAGGGCATTTATAAGCCTAGCCCATAGTTTTGTGGCTTACGCCACCCCTTTAGTTTGGAGAAACTATGCCCATTATTTTGCTGTGCCTCTGTCGAGCAGTGACACTGAGGTAACCCCTGGGGTGTATCTGCGATCTCCCATCCATTGGTCAAGATTCCTCTTGAACAAGGCCAGCGAGGTGCTCTGCCTCACATAAACCGGGATTTTGTTCCACAGCATAGGGAGTCTTTGGGTGATGAATCTATCCCTCCAGCACATCCTATTAATAACCGTGTCGAGGTTTAAATCTCCCGCCCTTGTGGCTCTGAGGGATCTAGATTTTTTGAGATGAAGCATGTTCATCAAATCTGGGTTTGACATGGCCTTGTATGTCAGGCATAGGGCACCTCTGAGCAAGCGGTAAGCAACTGAATATAACTGGAGTTCTTTCAGTCGGGCAGCATAAGACAGATTTTTGAGACCCTTTATCCTTTTGGTGAGGAACTTTTGTGGCCTCTCCAGCTGCTGCAAGTGTCGGGTCAGATACATTCCGAATGGGGCATTGTACTCGATCATTGGTCTGATGAGTGATGAGTATAGGGAGACTATGACTTCCCTTGATCTAGATGTGAATCCCTTCATGATAAGGTGGGCAATGTAGAAGGTCTTCCTAACTACTTTAGCAATATGAGTGTCGAATGAAAGGCTACTGTCAACCTGGGTTCCCAGGTCCCTAATAACTTCTTCTGTGTTCAGGGGATTGCCACCTATATGGTAGCTAGGGGTAACCTTATTTTTCCCGAAGGGTATGACTATGCATTTCTTGGCATTTAACTTTAGGCCATGGCTCTGGCACCAGTTATCCGTTTCTGTGAGACCCTTCTGAAGGATATCTGTGTCAGATGTGTTTTCAACTACGGCGCCCAGTTTGCAGTCATTTGCAAACTTTGTCAGCCATAACCCTCCTGTGTTTGCTTCTACTTCAGAAAAGTAGATGCCAAACAAGAGTGGGCCCAGGACTGAGCCCTGTGGGACACCACTTGTGACAGGCTTTGAGTCTGACATGGCGCCAGCAACTCTGACCCTGTGGGTTCTGTCACTCAGACAGTTTGCAACCCATCTTGTAATGTATGGGTTTACATTTAAGTTGATGGATTTTTCAATGATACCCGAGTGAGGTATTGTATCAAAAGCCTTCGCCAGGTCTAGGTAGGCTGTATGGACTGCCTTTCCCTCGTCAATGGCCTTGGTGACTGTTTCGAAAAAGTCAACCAAGTTTAGAAGGCATGATCTGCCTTTGACAAAGCCAAACTGGGTTGGATCCAAAGTCTGCAAGTTCCCTATGTCTTTATTTATGAGATCCATTATGATCCTCTCCATGGCTTTGCAGATAAGGCTGGTCAAGCTAATGGGACGGTAATTTCCAGGGTCGGTGGAGGCACCACCTTTGTGGAGTGGGACCACAGTCGCTGTGCGCCACTCCCTGGGTATGTATCCGGAGGTGAGACTAAGATTAAACAGCTGTCCTAACTGTGGGTTTAATTCCTCGTTGAGTTCATGGAGCACACAGCCGGGGACACCATCAGGTCCCATGGATGCTGTGTTCTTTGCCTTGGAGAGAGCAGTTCTCACCTGGGCGTTAGAGATGTTTGGGGGCTACAATCATTTGGTATAGATATCTCTCCTTTGGGAGGGGAGAAGTTTGCACTGAACCTGTCAGCCAGTATGTTGGCAATGTCTGTAGGATCAGTAATCTTCACATCATTTTGAACTAATTCTGAGCATATCTGGGAGTTTCCTCCTAGGTTTCTGACATAGCTAAAGAATGCCTTATGGTTGTCTTTAGAGTCCTTAGCTATTTTTTCTCAAAATTAGCTTTGGATGATTTTATGAGAGCTCTTAGCTTTTTACTTATAGTGATCAGCGGTGTCTTACCTTTTAAGGATTTTGCTCTATCTTGTAGTAGCTTTCTCCTTTTGTTGTAGAGTTTGTTTATGGCTGGGGTCCACCAGACTGGACGCTTGCCTTTGGTACAAAGAGTCTTTGTTTTGCTTGGGATTGCCTGATCCATGCAGCCTGCAGGTGCTGGTAGAAGGCATTTGTAAGTGATTCAGCGGTTTGAGTAATGTTAACCGCCGGCTCAGGGGCCTTAAAGGAGACCACACTAGTCTTTAGAAGTGTGAAGTCGGCTTTTCCGAAGTTCTTTACTGTTGTGTTTGTCATTTCGGTGGGGCGGGATGAGGACCTCCAGCGAGATTAGTTTGTGATCAGATCTCACCAGTGAGGGTATACTTCGGCGTTGAACATTGTGCTCCCATGTTCGTGATGATGAGATCAAGTATGTTTTCTCCTCTTGTGGGGATGGTGACTAGTTGTTCCATGGCATTTGAGTTTATGAATTCCAGGAACTTTTGGGCTAGAGTGTTTGGGCTTGAGTAGTGTTCCCAGTCTATATTAGGGTAGTTGAAGTCACCTAATATGATGGTGTTCGGAGATACATTTATCCCCTCCAGTGTTTTCAGGAAGGCCATATGAGGTTCCTGAGTTTGCGAGGGTGGCCTGTAACATGCTACAAATTGCAGAGCAGTCTTGCCTATGGTTAATTGCACCTGGATGGTTTCCGATGCATCGTGCGATGCCACCAATCTTGAGGTGTGGATGCCCTTGATGAATATGGATACCCCTCCTCCTTTCTTGGTATTGTCCGGGTTTTGGGGCCGGAACGCATGATATGAGGTAAAACCTGATAGTGCTGGGGTGCTCTCAGGAGCCTTGAACCAGGTTTCTGTCACAGCACAGACATCGATGTTCTCCATACTGAGAAGGGCCTCGAGTGCGTGCATCTTGAGGTTGAGACTTCTGGCTTTGAGCAGCATTACCCTTAGTTTTTTTTCTTTGTTTTGTTCTAGGGTGGTAGATTTAGAATTTGAGCCTTGCCTAAAAAAAGGCACTATGGGGGTGGCAAGAGCCTTTGCCAAAATCCGGAATCCCAGGGGTGACAAGTGCAAGCTTTGATAATCACATTGCCAAAGTGGTTAGAAAATCCTTCTATGTGCCCCACCTAATCACAAAAGGGTTTGCATCCAGATCAAAAGAGGTCATTGTGCCCCTCTACTCATCACTCATCAGACCCATCATAGAGTACAATGCCCCATTTGGATGTACCTTACAAGACACCTGCAACAGCTGGAAAGACCACAGAAGTACCTCACCAAGAGGATCACTGGCCTCAAACAGATGCCCTATGCAGCTCGACTGAAGAAACTCCAGCTGTACTTGGTTGCCTATCGCCTACTCAGAGGTGATCTCTGCCTGACATACAAGGCCATGTCCAACCCAGAATTGATGGGTATGCTCCACCTAAAGAAAACCTTATCCCCTCGAGCCACACGCTCGAGATCTAAACCTCATCACAACAATAAATAGAATGTGCTGGAGGGATAGATTTCTGTCCCAGAGACTTCCCATGCTTTGGAACAAGATTCCAAACTACATTAGGCAGAGCTCCTCGCTAACACTCTTCAAGAGAAACCGTGATGAGTGTATGGGAAACAGAAAGTTTCCCCCAGGGATCACTTCAGTGGCTCTGCTGGACAGAGACACAGGGAACTAATCTAAGGGAGCGGCGAAAACCAATACATTCTGGCTAGGCTTATAAATGCCTTTGGGCAGATAGCCTAGTACCTTCCTATGAACCTATGACATTTCACTACTATAATATAATATTCGTGATTTATGTATTTATAGATTAATTCATTAATTTATTTCATTTTTTGAATGGGTGTATCCCACTGAGCACTTTTTAGGGGAGACCAAAGACGGCTTATTATCAAAACATCTGTGATAGAAAATGCAACTCTGAATTTTACGTGCTCTATCAGAAACGGTGCATGTACTGGTATGCAGTCAGACAGAAGAGTTAAGAATGCCCTTCAAAATAAATGACTTTATGCAGCAGAAAGAAATGAAGATGGAACTGAGTTACATAATGGATAAATGTACAGGAGCCACAAATATTCATATCAAGTGAAGTACAACTCTGGTATAAACATCACAGTTATGAGTGGTCTACTAAGATAATACAGAACAATAACCAAAAAGTCTGAATGGAATTAAATAAAATTAGATAGAATGCAGAAAATTCCCACAGCTAGGAAGGAAAACACAGTGAAATATTTTTTAAATTATTTTTATTTACCCTTTGTTGACTTGGTTAGTCCCACTAGGCTAGTAGCTTCTTTTCAGAAGAGACACGATCATAAAAACAAACAATGTGTATGATTCATATAGAGCATAAAACCTGAGTGATAAAGGTTATGAAAACAGCCATTTATGCTATGTACAGTGTGCAGAACCTAACAATTATGGACAGAAACATTGAAAGTATTAATGAACCATTACAGACAATATATGAAAAGCAGTCTTAGGTACAGTGGTAGTTAGTGCAGTGGATTAAAGCTTTGAGCTGTTAATAAGATGGTTCCTGAAGTTAAGGGTGCAAGGCTGGATTCTTTACACATCTATTTGCTACTGTGTGACTCTGAACAAACCGCTTAACAAGGTAATGCTACCAGGTTCTTCCTCAAAAGGGACACTTTGTCCCGTGACCTTACCTGGATAACAGATAAAAATGAAAAAAAATTGGAAAAATATACTGAGGCTGGACTTTCTTGGCAAGTACAGTAGCTACCTGTTCTCTTCCCATAATTACAATAATTAATTACAGTTGCTGTAATTCCTTCCATAGTCTTGTTAACATACTCCTGGCAGTAATGCTTTCTCCTGATACAGCTGATTCAAACTGAGAAAATAACATTTCCACACTTTCTCTGCACTAATAGTTAAAGCTGTAGGATGCATGCTGCTATCTCTGTCTGTGCTCCAGCTGTATTCTGTTGTATTTCCATTTGAAAAGCCTAATTAGGCAAATGATCTGAAAGCAAAAAGGTCCTGCTTACAGAGCAATATACTTCCTATGTGATCATCACCTTCCTTATCTCGTTTAAACATTGTCAGCTTGCAAAGATGTGACTTACTCTAAACCAGCCTAGGTTAACGAGGGTCAGGAAAGGGAGGTGCACAAGTAGCTACTGCTAATTCTGTGTCTTTGCAGGCAGCAGATAAATGTATGCAAACCCTTCAGACCTGTGTAGCTGCTGAAAAGACATTTGTTAATGTGTGGGTGAGAGTACAGCACTTCTGATATAATAAAACTATGCAGAGATTTTGTCTTCTTTTTCTTTGTATTATTAATATAATCAAATAACCTTAAATAATCACATATGCCTATTTTCAAGAGTGCCCCAAACAATTTGTATTTAGATGGCTTGTTTATATTAAGAGCCTTTGCTTCACAGTTTTCAAATAAACTCAAAAAAAAAAAAAAAAGCAGACACAGATAATGTGTAAACTACATAGTTTAACATTCCGTATATTTTGTTTATATCCTTATAGATAACATCTTTGTTTTTTAGCCTACTGCTATACTTTGCTTCTGTATAGCCGAATCTTTGTTCATTTTAGAAAGATTGGAAATGCTTTCCTGAATTGCAGGCATACAATTATTTTCTGAGTCTGTCCGTCTGTAGTGAATCTAGGTATTGTTACTTGCAAGCAAAAGCTTTGTCAAAAGACAAGTACATTAAATGCTTGAAAACCAAAACGTCATATGCAAACATTTGGTGTTTGTGTCCCTACTTAACTGGATTCCTGACCACACATGATATACGGAGTATAAGACAATGCAGTCATTTCAAACTCATTTCCTCATGAAATCAAGAATTGTTCAGGAAAACAAACAAACAAAATAAAAACAAACAAACAAACAAACAAACAAAAAAAAAAAAAACAGTTCCATTGCTGCCCTAAATATACCAGTGAAGCTGGTAGATGTTCTTCGTGTTTCACTGTTGCAGTCATCACATTTGGGTTATCTGACTGCAGGTAGCCCTCAGCCGGCCTGAATACCAGAGACTTCGGATTTCTGCATCAGATGCTGTTGCTTCTTCCATGACGCCAGGTCATCAGGGGTATAAAACATGCAGCCGATGCCATTACATCGTCTTTCTTGCCGTGTGGTGCCTGAAGCAGAAGCAGTTCGCAAGTGCCAGTCGGACGACTCCTGAAATTTTCCTTTTCGAGTTTCAGACCTGAAGTCTTTAAAAAAGCTAAGTACCCCATTGAGGATCCTTTTTTTTGCTCTAACCGATGTCAGTAAAAGTTAACAATTGTCTTACCTGTGGAAAGCAAATAACTCATAGAGATTTTCATTCTTACTGCATCCCCTACTTAGGCCCAGACCACGACGTCCCTTGTTGTCAGTTTTGTGCCTTATTCAACACCAGAACTATCCGTTGTCGAGATATTTTTGCAGCTAATTATTTTCGTACTTGTTCTGTGTACTCCGAAATGGCTTCATCAAGCCATCTGACTACCGATCTTGCAAAAAAAAATGTAAGGATAAAGACAGAGACAGACCGCATAGGTCCAAAACTGCAGACGACGCTTCCGTTAAGCTAGTCACCAGTCTGCCGGTACTCAGTGAGGTGCTTTCACAGCCCCTGATACCTGCTACTTCTGATTCGCAGGCCTCTACTGAGACCCATTCGGAGTCCGGTATGCCGCGAGATGCTTCTTTGACTATGGAACCTGTGGATGTCTCTACCTTGGATGGGTCCGGAGCTGCTGTGCAGGCACCAGCTTCTGAGGGTGTATTCAGGCCTACAGACATTCATATTAAACCAACGCCATTGTTTTCATCCAGGCCTAAACCTCGCAACACGCCTAGAAAACCGACAACCAAACTGCAGGCCCAGGCCCATATGCCTAAAAAACAAATGCTTAGATTGGCTGAAGACCTCATTACCTTGATTAGGGGAAGCCAGCCTTCCCCCTCTAAGAGACCTAGAACTGAGTTTCTTTCTGATTCTTCTGATCAGAAATCTGATTTTTCTGCTCCTTCTGATTACCAGGATTGGCCCTTATCTACTTATGAGGATTATGATGCAAAGGCTTCCATTCCCTCTGCTTCCCCCCCAGAAGATTTTTCTTTCGGTGAAACCTTGCACACTCTTAGGGAGCATTTCTGCTGGGAAAGACAGGATTACTCTGACTCCAAAAAGAGGCTTAGGGAATTCTTACTCCTACATCAACACAGGCCTTTAGCTATCCCTCCTGTTCTGGACAATGTAGATGATGCTTTCTTGGAATATAGCCTTTCCCCAGACACTTTACCTCTAGCTCCTAGAAAACCTGACAGGTATTACAGAGTACCTGACTCTCACAAGTTCCTCTTCAAGAATCCTTCTGCGGATCCAGAGACCATTTCCCAAGGACCAAAAGGCATTAAGGCTACTGCTGCCAAAAATCCTACCCCTTCTGATAGAGATTCTAGAGCCTTAGACAGATGGGGTAAGAAGGTATACACTTCTGCTACTTTGGCCATCAGGGCTTTAAATTGCCAGTTTCATATGTTAAAGTATCAGCAGCATGTTATGGGGCTACTTAAACAAAAAATGATGTTGATTCCTGACTGTACTGAACACAAAGAATTACAGGATTTAATGCATTCTGCAGAACAATTTGGTAAACATACTTTGCAATGTGGTTTTGACGCTTTAGAAGCATCTTGCAGGGCTGCTGTCACTGGGTCTGTACTTAGAAGGCATGCTTGGCTTAAGGAACAAGACTTGCCAGATCATGTAAAAGCTAAATTACTGGATGCTCCCTTAAACCAAGACTGCCTTTTTGGCAACAAAGCAGAAGAAGTCCTCAAAAGGATGGAGGAAAAAGCTAAATCTATGCAAACTGTTAAAGATTTCCTAAAAGTACAGCCTCCCAGATTCAGTAGGCATTAGCCTTCTAAGAACTGGTCCTTTCCAGCCCCTTCTAGGACTTTTCAGTCCAAACCCAGGAACAGCAGACCACCTAGGTTACAGTCTCAGGCTTCGCACAAACCTAAGCAGTGGGGGGCTCCCACTTCCAAAGCAGGGAGTAGTAAGCCACCACCCTATGGAAAAATGTCATAATGACTTATCTTAACCCTTCCAAGCCCTGCTCTACTACCTGCTCCCTTAGGAGGAAAGCTCGCCCTGTATGCAAAAAACTAGGAACTCATTACCCAGGACAAGTGGGTTTTGAACCATAGTTTTCCAAGGATACAGATTCCACTTCAACACCCTACCAACACCAAATGGTTGGCCAGACCTACCCTCAAATCAGTTGGGTGGAGGCCCAACAGCAGGTTCTCTCTTTCCTCAATATCAGGGCTATTCAGCCTGTCCCAGCAGAACAAAGGGGACAAGGCTGTTATTCAAGACTTTTTCTGGTACCCAGAAAAGACAACTCCTGGCGTCCTATCCTGGAAATCTCTATTCTCAACACCTTTCTGGTAGTTCCAAAATTAAAAATGCCAACTCTGCAACATCTTCTTCCCATGCTAGCCAAGGATGCCTGGCTGGCAACCCTAGACTTAAAGGAAACCGGCTGGCAACCCTAGACTTAAAGGAAGCTTACCTGCACATCCCAATAAAGGAATCTTGCAGGAAATACCTACACTTCAGGATAGTTCTCTGCACTTCCTTTTGGCTTATCTACTGGGCCCAGGGTATTCACAAAGTGCCTAGCTCCAGCCATTGTATTTTGCAGGCAGAGAAATATTCAAATTTACCCATATTTGGATGATTGTCTGATTCAAGCAGAAAGCCAGGACTTGCTATTACAACACCTGGCATTCGTAAAGAAACTTCTAACCTCACTGGGGTACACCATTAACGAAAAGAAATCTCACCTAGTACCCTGACAACGGACTGTATTCCTGGGAGCAAGCTTGAACACAACTTCCCAGATGGCATTCCTCACTCCAGAGAAACAAGTTTACTTGACAACCATCTTCAAACTATTGGCCACAAAACTCCAGCTATCTGCAAGGAAAATACTGCAAGCCCTGGGGTTCATAGCCTCTTGCATTTTACTAATTCCATATGCAAGACTGCATATGAAGAAACTCCAATGGTATGTAAAAAGCCTATGGTGTCAATATTCTTAGGACCTGGAAACAATGATTTATATCATACCTTGTATCAAGACAGAGTTCCTTTGGTGTGCAGAGGCCTGCTACCACAACAAGGGACTCCCTCTCACTCTACCCCCTGCCACCTAAACCCTAACAACAGACGCATCAGACTGCATGGGGGGCTCACATGGCAGGGCAGTGCATTCAGGGCAAATGGAACCCAAGACAGATGTACCTGCATATCAATCAAAAAGAAATGTTAGCTGTACAGAATGCTCTGACAGCCTTCAAAGACCGTAGTCTTCCAGGACAACTATTGGTAAAGACAGACACCACAGTTATGTGGTACATAAACAAGCAGGGGGGAACCCACTCATATTCTCTCTGCAGACTAGCCATGGCTCTGTGGAACACAGCCTTGAGCTACCAAGTACACCTGCAAGCTCAATTCCTGCCAGGCATACTAAAGTCACTGGAAGACAACTTAAGCAGAAATCTCATGGACCCACACGAATGGAAACTAGATGCCAAAATATTCAACCTCTTGAGGAACAAATGGGGGACTCCAGAGATAGACCTGATGTTCATCGTGCATACAGCTGCAGTCATAACAGATGGGTTCTCCTGCCGTCAGGCGGGTCCTCGGTCGGCCGAATTCCAAAGTCTAGGTCCGGCGTCAGTTGTCATCGCCTCTTCCCTGACGTCAGTGCGACAGGGGTATAAAAGAACCAGCCGATGCCATTTTCTTCAGTCTTTCTTGCCGCGCGGTGCACGAAGCAGAAGCAGTTCGCAAGTGCCGGTCGGCCAGCTCCTGAGATTACGAAAATTTGGAAACCGAAGTCTCCTTAAAAGCTAAGTACCCCATTGGGGAAACTTTTCTTGCCTCAGACCGATGTCAGACAAAGTTAATAACTGTATTTCTTGTGGGAAGCAAATACCGCATAAGGATTTCCATTCCTTCTGTATACCTTGTTTAGGCCCAGACCACGACGTCTCGGTCTGTCACTTTTGTGCTACATTCAACAAATGCACTATCAAGCGTCGGGCGGAGTTCGCCCAGCATTATTTTGGGAAAGCATTTAACTATACTATGTCATCGTATACTCCGACTCCGGTTTTGTCTAAAAAACGCAAAGACAAGGACCATCACACGAGGTCCGCGGCCTCTACCGACACCACGCCAAAGCCGACTACATGTGGTCCGGTTCTCAGTGAGGCACCTACGCAGCCCCTGACTACCAACGACACTTCTTTGATGGTGTCTCCTGTGCCCGAGGTCGCAGGCTCCTCGGCCCACACCGCGACTACAGATACCGAAGCCACTCTTGGCATTGAAACTCAGAATGTGGACAGGTCCACCTCCACTCAAGGTGTCTTCAGACCTTCCTCTTCTTTCTCCATCAAGGCTTTCACTAAGTCTAAAGCTACCATGCACTCTAAGAAACCAGCTACACAGGGCCTATCTCCAGGCCCCATGCCTAAGAAACAGATGCTTAAAATGGCTGTGGATTTGATTACTCTTATCAGAGGTTCTCAGCCCCCACCGGACAAAAGGCCCAGAGTGGAGGAAGATTCCCCCCTCCTCTGATCAGGGCTCCATTATTTCTGAGCACTCTGATGATCAGGAACATTCTTACTCCCCTTTTGAAGACTCTGATGCGGAGGAGTCCATCCCTTTCTGTATCCCCCCCTGAGGATTTCTCATTTGGGGAAACTGCATACCTTAAGGGAACACTTCCACTGGGAAGGCCAAGATTATTCAGATTCCAAGAAAAGGCTTAGGGAATTTCCCTTGCTACCTCAGCACAGGCCTCTGGCTATACCTCCTGTCTTGGACATCCTTGATGATGTTTACTCGGAGGCCTGCCTTAACCCGGACTCTCTACCTCCAGCTCCAGTTAAGCCTGACAGGTACTACAGGGCTCCTGACTCTCACCAATTTCTATACAAAAGCCATGCTGCTGACCCAGAAACCATCGCACAGGGCCCCAAGGGAGTTAAGGCCTCCATTGCTAAAAATCCATTACCTTCCGAGAGAGATTCCAGATCCTTAGAAAGGTGGGGAAAAAAGGTATATACCTCGGCTACCTTAACCATGAGGGCCTTAAACTGTCAGTTCCATATGCTAAAATACCAACAGTTTTTGTTATCACAATTGAAAAGTAAAATGTCACAACCTGAACAACCAGACTTAAAGGAGTTGCAGGATTTGATGCATAGTGCAGAACAAGTGGGTAAGCATACCTTACAATGTGGTTTTGATGCTCTAGAGGCCTCATGCAGAGCTGCTGTTACAGGATCAGTCATACGTAGGCATGCCTGGCTCAAGGAACAAGCCTTGCCTGATCATGTCAAAGCTAAATTACTAGACGCCCCTCTTCAAAAGGATGTACTATGTGGTGCTAATGCTGAGGAGGTATTAAGGAAAATGGAGGAAAAGGCTAAATCAATGCAAACTGTGAAAGATTTTCTACAGGTACAACCCCCACATTTTAGTAGAAATTGGCCTTCCAAAAACTGGTCCTTTCCTGCCACGGACAGACCCCAAAGAGGCAGATACAGGTGCCCGAGGGGCAGAGGACAATCCCAAGGATCGTTTAGAGGCAGACAATGGCAAGCACCTACACAAAGAGGTGGTGAGGATAACTCGCAATCTTTCAGAAAGCAAACCCAATGACTTTCCCCTTTGCATGCCAACCAAGTCTCAAATGGCAGCCCCCTTAGGAGGAAAGCTGGCATTATTTTCAAAAAATTGGCATATTGTCACAAAGGACAAATGGATCCTGGACATTATAAACAGAGGCTACAAATTCCATTTTCACACCCTTCCAAAAATGAGAGGCATGCCAAACCTACCACACAATCAAAGGGCAGAGGCACAAACGCAAATTACAGATCTCATAAACATGAAAGCTATTCAAGAGGTACCTACGCACGAACAAGGGCAAGGTTTTTATTCCAGGCTATTTCTGGTACCAAGGAAGGGAAAAGACTGGAGACCTATTTTGGACCTATCCAACCTAAACACATTTCTACTCGTACCAAAATTCAAGATGCTCACTCTACAGCAACTTCTTCCCATGCTGGGCAAGGAGTCTTGGCTGGTAACATTGGACCTCAAGGAGGCATACCTGCATGTCCCAATCAGACAAAATTGCAGAAGATACCTCAGATTTCTTGCAGGTTCAACTCATTATCAATTCTCTGCATTGCCCTTTGGCTTATCTACTGCGCCCAGAGTATTCACGAAATGCCTGGCATCAGTAATTGCCTACTGCAGACTTCAAGGGATACAAATATACCCCTATTTGGACGACTGCCTGATCCAAGCAGACAGCAAGCACATTCTTCTGAAACATCTGGCTTATGTAATAATGTTGTTGAGCTCTCTGGGATACACAGTCAACAAAAAGAAATCAAGGCTAATACCCTCTCGGAAGATAATTTTCCTGGGTGCCAATTTGGACACAAACACCCAGATGGCCTACCTCACGCCAGAGAAGCAGGGGCAACTAACTCAATACTTCAGAACACTAGCAAATTGCACCAGGCTGACTGCAAGGAAAATCCTGCAGGCTCTGGGATTCATGGCATCTTGCATCTTACTAATCCCATGTGCAAAGCTGCATATGAGAAAACTACAATGGTACCTGAAAAACATATGGTCTCAACACAGCCACAGTTTGGAAACAATAATACCACTAATTCCATGTCTGCAAAAGGAATTTCTGTGGTGGGCATGTCAAACAAACACAGGTCTTCCATTCAGAAAGCCTCAAGCAAATCAAGTCATCACAACAGACGCCTCAGACTATGCCTGGGGGGCACACATGACAGATCGGTGCATTCAGGGCAAATGGTCCCAAGAAGAAAAGCACCTTCACATCAATCAAAAGGAAATGCTAGCAGTCATAAATGCTATTATAGCTTTCAAGGACCTTCTACAACCGGGTCAACTATTGATAAGAACGGACAACACCACAGTTATGTGGTACATAAACAAACAGGGAGGCACACATTCTTACCCCCTATGTAGACTGGCCATGTCACTTTGGAACATGGCCATGGACTTACAAATGGAACTACAAGCACAGTACTTGCCAGGCAAGGAAAACACGCTGGCAGACAACCTAAGCAGGAATATGACAGATCAACACGAATGGAAATTGCATCCAAAAGTTTTTACAGAAATAATCCAAGAATGGGGAAGGCCAGACATAGATCTTTTTGCCTCCCACAAAAATCATCAATTGACAAAATTCTGCTCAAGGATTTTCCATCCAAAGGCCTGGAGAGTGGACGCTCTCTCTTTCAGTTGGACATCAATGACAGTTTATGCCTTCCCACCTCTTCCTCTGCTGCCCAAAGTTCTATTGAAAACCAAAGCAGACAGACCAAAGATGATTCTCATTGCTCCGGACTGGCCAAGGCAACACTGGTAATCACTCCTGAGGAGCCTGACGCATTCCCCTCCATGGCCCCTGCCTCTAATGCCTCTTCTTCTGACTCAGCACAGCTTCAAAACTCTTCACAGCCAGCTAAAAACACTCAATCTAGCCACATGGAAGATTCCTTAGCATCACAACAGGCCCTACTCTCCAAGGAGGTGCAGAATGTCATTTTGGAGGCCAGAAGGCCATCAACTAGAAAAGCTTACTCTGCAAAATGGAAACGGTTTTCTGTCTGGAATGAGAAAAAGGGCCAGGACCCTGGAAAACTGAATTTACCTCAAATACTACAATATTTGGCTGAGCTGCTAAGCAGTGGACTTTCATTCTCCTAAATCAAGATCCATGCCTCAGCCATTTCTGCAGAATACAACACTGACCCACCTTTATTTTCTCACCCTCTCTTAAGACAGTTCCTCAGAGGGGCTAAGAATTTAAGACCTCCAAGGAAACAACCAATACCTGCTTGGGATCTTAATTTCATTCTGGAAAAACTGACCTTGCCTCCCTTTGAGCCAGCTGCCTCATCAGATTTGCAATATTTGTCCTGGAAGACAGCTTTCCTTCTGGCTATCACCTCAGCTCGTAGAGTTTCAGAACTACAGGCTCTCATGGCTGTCCAGCCTTTTATCATCTTCCATCAGGACAGAGTTTCCTTATGAACCAACCCGTCCTTTATGCCTAAAGTGGTATCCAGGGTAGCTTTAAATCAGGCCATACATTTACCTATTTTTTATCCTAATCCTCAAAACAAAGGGGAGAGATTACTACATTCCTTGGACATCCACAGACAACTGCGTTATTATTTGGACAGAACAAAGCCTTTCAGAAAATCAGAACAGCTCTTTGTGTCCTATGCGGTAGGAGCTCAAGGAAAGCCAATCTCCAAACAGAGAATCTCAAAATGGATAGCTCACTGCATACGCTTTTGCTATTCCTTTCATGGCAAAACTGTACCTCCAGGCATTAGGACTCATTCCACCAGGGCCACAGCCACCTCTGCAGCCTTCCTCAGAGGAGTTCCTACCAAGGATATTTTGGAAGCAGCCACTTGCAGTTCTGTGCATACCTTCTCCAAGCACTACAACCTACCATTATACTCCAAATCTAGAGCAGGCTTTGCCACTGCAGTCTTGCAGGGCATTTTGGCTTCTTCTAGTTCCACCTAGTGCCTACCACCCCTTTCTTAGCTTTGGGATTCTACCCATCTGTTATGACTGCAGCTGTATGCACGATGAACATAGTACAGTTTTGTATCTACCATAAATGTAGATGTTCGAGTGCTAATACAGCTGCAGTCCAGGTTTCCCTCCCTCCTTCCCCTCTTGGGATAGACCTATTGACTAACACCTCCTCATACAACCTGATTGGGGTATTCATTTATGGTGTATTTGCTTACAACTACTGTTTTTTGATTAGATTGCATTGCATTATTACATAAATTTATGTATTGCCTTCCTTCTGGGGGCACCTGACATCTAGGGCAAGAAAAACTGAAGAAAATGGTGTCGGCTGGTTCTTTTATATCCCTGTCGCACTGACGTCAGGGAAGAGGTGACGACAACCGACGCCGGACCTAGACTTTGGAATTCGGCCGACCGAGGACCCGCCTGACGGCAGGAGAACCCATCTGTTATGACTGCAGCTGTATTAGCACTCAAACATCTACATTTATGGTAGGTACAAAACTGTACTTTTGCTTCCCCTCAGAACTACTAATTGAACAAATTCTGCACAAGAACTCCCCACAGCCAAGCTTGGAAAGTGGATCCCCTGTCCTTTACCTGGGAAAGCCTCTCAGTTTATGCCTTTCCCCCTCTGCCTCTCCTCTCGAAGGTTCTACTAAAGATCAAACAGAACAAGCCAAGGACAATACTGATTGCACCAGACTGGCCATGCCAGCACTGGTACTCCCTCTTGAGCAGTATGGCACTGCTACAACCATGGCACCTGCCTCAGATCCTTTCCCTGCTGGCCCAGCAGGCGGGCCAGATTCTCCACCCTCAGCTTCAAACCCTGAACCTTGCAGCCTGGCTAATTCCTTGAACTCTCCCTTAGCATCCCCTCAGTAAGCAGGTACTGGATATCATTCTGGAGGTAAGGAGGCCTAGTACTAGAAAATCCTATGCTGAAAAGTGGAAAATATACTGTTCCTGGAGCCTGGCTCAGGGGATGGGCACAACGGGGCCTAGCTTACTTCAGATTCTATAGTACTTAACAGAAATGCTCCACAGGGGACTATCCTTTTTGTCAATTAAAATTCATGCCTCTGCCATTTCAGCACATTATAATACAGAGCCACCCCTTTTCTCTCACCCCTTGCTAAAGCAATTCCTTAGAGGGGCCAAAAATTTAAGACCTCCCAGGAGAGCCCCTACTCCAGCCTGGGACCTTAACCCTTAACCCTTAGCATCCCTCAGTAAGCAGGTACTTGATGTCATTCTGGAGGCAAGGAGGCCTAGTACTAAAAAATCCTATGCTGAAAAGTGGAAAAGATACTGTTCCTGGAGCCTGGCTCAGGGGATGGGCACAACAGTGCCCATCTTACCTCAGATTCTACAGTACTTAACAGAAATGCTCCACAGGGGACTAACCTTCTCGCCAATTAAAATTCATGCCTCTGCCATTTCAGCACATTATAATACAGAGCCACCCCTTTTCTCTCACCCCCTTGCTAAAGCAATTCCTTAGAGGAGCCAAAAATTTAAGACCTCCCAGGGAGCCCCCACTCCAGCCTGGGACCCTAACTTTGTATTGGAAAAGCTCACTCTTCCCCCCTTTGAACCAGCGGCTACAGCTGAGTTGAAATTCCGTTCTTGGAAAACACCCTTCCTTCTAGTCATCACTTCAGCAAGAAGAGTGTCTGAATTACAGGCCCTCATGGCAGTGGAACCCTTCATTATCTTCCATGCAGACAGAGTTTCCCTCAGGACTAACCCTTCCTTTATGCCCAAGGTGGTGTCTTCTGTGGCCCTAAATCAGTCCATTCATTTGCCTACTTTTTTCCCTAATCCAGAAAACAAAGGGGAACGAATACTGCACTCGCTGGATGTGCACAGACAACTTAGATTCTATCTGGACAGGACTAAGCCTACCAGAAAATCTGAGCAGCTGCTAGTTAGCTTTACTGCAAGGGCAGAGGGGAAGGCCATTTCAAAGCAAACCATTTCTAAATGGATAGCCCATTGCATTCATTTCTGCTACAAGCACCATGGTAAACCTACTCCACAGGGGATAAGATCACATTCCACCAGGGCTGCATCTACCTCTGCGGCATTTCTCAGAGGGGTCCCTACCAGAGACATCCTAGAAGCTGCTACCTGCAGCTCTGTACATACCTTCACAAAGCATTAACACTTGCCTATCTTTTCTAAATCCAGAGCTGGATTTGCCACTGCAGTCTTGCAGGGATTAATAGCTGGCCCTAATGCTCTTTAACTTCCTCCTCCCTTCCTTAGCTTTGGGAATCAACCCAAATGTGATGACTGCAACAGTGGAACATGAAGAACATAGTACAGTTGTGTACACTTACCATAAATATAGATGTTCGAGTGTATTCACTGTTGCAGTCCTGGTTACCCTCCCTCCAGCCCCCTGACTTCTCTTGGCTCTACCTCTTCTTATGGTTGGTATGTCTATTTTTTCTTGTATATTTGCTTTTTGATGGGGGTTTTACCATACCATATAATTGCTTCCTATTGTGGGAGCACCTGACATCTGGGGCAAGAAAAACTGATGTAATGGCATCGGCTGCATGTTTTATACCCCTGATGACCTGACGTCATGGAAGAAGCGTCAGCATCCGACGCAGAAATCCGAAGACTCTGGTATTCAGGCTGGTTGAGGGCTACCTGCAGGCAGATAAACCAAATGTGATGACTGCAACAGTGAATACACTCGAACATCGACATTTATGGTAAGTGTACACAACTGTACTGTCTGAGGATTGGAAGAGTAGAGAAAATTGATAACCTAGATTTGGTAAACCAAGACTCATAACTACTGAAGGGCTGCATCACATACTGAATCTGAAAGCACATAGTATCCTGCTCACTCCTGCTTTGTCTCTTGACATCCCACTCTTTACTGTTTTTATATATATATATGGGAAAAAAGTTCATGTGATAGGGCCAAATGGAAATGTAGAAGTCCAACCATGCACACGGGCAGAATTGTTCAACTACTGTGCTTGAGCTACTGGAGTTTGCCTCTGCTGAAAAAGTGTGGGTAACTTACTTCTAAAGAAAAATGGAAGACAAGGGGAAAATGAATGAAAGACAATGAAGACATACAGGATTATGAGTGGATCACTAATTATAACTTGCTTATTATGTGTTTGCTATGTGGATGCCAAGAAGTTCACCTCAAGAGCGAAGTTACACAAAGTCATGGCTACACTACCGGCACAGAGAGCAGACAGAAATAAATCTGTTTTTTATTCTGCCACTGTTGTCTGCTGGACAGATATTGGCAGATTTAACTGGCTAGTGTGATACCCATTCTTAACAACTGAAACAAGGGGTGCTCAACATTTGTTAAGACTTGGTCTCACATTATAGAAGCACGTAACTGCTTTATATTTTTATGGATCTAGGAGAGCAATCACTGTGCCCCATTCACTACAGCAGAATTCTAAAATCCTGATAGGGTCAGAAGGCTCTCTGGATGTCAGCATAAGTCTGTTGTTCTTACCAGGCATATAACCACTGTACAATGTAGTAGTAAGCAGTACTTACTACATATGTGGAACAGCACAGTGATTAATGTGATGTGTTGTTTATGTTGTAGCTAGTTAACAGGCCTAGCTCTTGTTTTGAAACAGATAATAATACAACTCCTTTGCACTTCTCAGTCAAAAGACCTTTCTTGCAGAAGACACCATTATTTTCAAGGTGAAGATGGAAAGCACTGTACAAGAGAATTTCACTTATAGTATGGTATCCAAAGATTTCTACAAATTTCCATTGTTTTAAAGGGGTCATTGGAACTCTGTAAGCTACCTAAGAACAATTAAAATATTTTGCGCAATACCTAAAAAATGCATGACCCACTGGCTTTTATAATATAATAAATTAGAAAATCTAGACTCCCTAGATAAGGAAATGTATTTTACAGTTACTGTTGCTCGTCAGTGCAACGTAAATGAAAATTAACTTGTGTGCTAAATCACTTGGCCCCTAAAAATAGATGTTCTTATTAACCTATGTCATGAGGAAGGCAAGAAAAGACAGGCACAAGAATACAAAATTTACCAAGCAGATATCTGCAGAATTCAGTAAGAATGACTTTAGCAATATATAGAGAAGCATGTTTTGAAATAACATACAGTATCATACAAGTCACTTTCTACCTAAAGGTACAATACAAAAATGACAATTCACCCTGTTTCTGATAGAACTGAGAAACAGATAGTAGTTATGCAACACAGGTTTTACTAAAAGCCACTGAGTTATCACCTCATATACACCATGAAGGCACAAGCCCATCTAGAGATTGCTGTTCCACTGGAGCAGTTGCAAACCACTCATATCAATATTGCTCATGGAATTTATTCTGAAGCATTCCAAATATATTTACTCAAACTTGATTTGGAAATACTGTACCTGTTTTGATTTGGCCCCTTATAATGGTGATATATTATAATGACTTAAGTACATAATCCTTTGAAATATATAAAAATACTGCACACAAAAGGCATGAATTTAGTAATGTTCTGTTGTAATCATTTTGGTATTTGTGATCACATAATGTGCACATGCCAGAAGCTAACTCAAGAAAATTGCAAGCAAGAAAAGACAAGAAGCTGTTTGATTTTTCAGAAAGGTAGGAACAACTTGAAGCACTTTAATACATCACAATGCATGCTTACTTTAACAAAAGGTTTTGTGAAGCACAGTATACCATTTCCCAGCCCCAGCCTCTATTGCACAACAGTTTTGAAATAAAATATATCATTGCAAGAAACTGCATGTTACCATCATTTAGTCTTTTATAAATAATATCCGAACATTATAGCTATCATCTCCGGTCATACAATATTTTCAAATTATAGTAGTTGTCCCTTAAAGTGAAAGCCAAAAATGATGTATAAAATGTGTATACACAGGACTGTACCAGGTATAAGTGGAACAACAAGTGGTTCATACAAAATGTAAGTGGGGCTTGTGGGATTGAATCACAAGTCTTTAGGCTTTTACAGCAATACCATGACGTGCAGTACATTTTTGTAGATATGTGCTATATGCAGCATTGCCAGCTACATGCTTTGCAATTTTGATAAAGCTATTAAACCCTGATTCTGTGGCACCACTAGAACATATACTGTTCTCTTCCTAGTTTACAAAATCAGTAACTAAACAAATACACAGTGCTTACAAACTCTGAAGAAGTATTCCATATTAAGAAACTGTTGTAGACTAGCTTTGTAGTAAATGTCTTTGGGTCATATATTGCCAAAGATAAAGCAGTGTTAACTTAAAATGTGCTAAGAGAGAGATCAGTTTCAATGAAAGAATTAAAGTTTGACAAGCTGGCCATAAAGTGAAAGTACACATTTTTAGTGAATAGGCAGCTGAATATGATATGAAGTATAATTTTTGTTTAGTAAACAAATTCACAGTTTTATGTTGCTTTCCCTGCTTATGATGATTTTTATGTTTGGTCAATAGATATGACTACTTCCATTCACTTTCTTCATTCATTGTTACTATTCTTCGCCTCCATTGTGTGGTCCTTCATGAAGTACTGCAGACATCTGTTGACAATTCATTTAAATATGGACCCATCTATGTAATTTACCACAATCAGGTCAAAAGATCATATTGAAAAATGGCACAATGGTAACTGCTTTAGCCCCACAGATACAAGGTGCAGGGTTCAATACCCGCACAAAACAACTATTTCTATTGGTTTAGCATCAGCTAAGACTCTAGCTAAATAAAACAACTAAACACACATATTTGAGCATCTCAGTAACAAGTGGAGTTCCACAACAACAAAGCCCACACACTGCAGATCCACATGGCATTACTGTGCAAACTGGGGCACACCAAATCAATGCAACTTCCATTCCATTCACATACAACCACCAAAAATATACTAAGAGCTCTTGATCATGATATTATTTCCATCAACGTATTCCGTCCATCATTGTCACAACATATTCCATTTCATTCGTCTTAACAGAAATATATGATGTTCTTCGTGTTTCACTGTTGCAGTCATCACACTTGGGTTATCTGCCTGCAGGTAGCCCTCAGTCGGCCCAAATACCAGAGTCTTGGGATTACTGCGTTGGATGCTGTCGCTTCTTCCATGACGTCAGGTCGTCAGGGGTATAAAACATGCAGCTGCTGCCATTACATCAGCTTTTCTTGCCGTGCGGGAGCGGGAAGCAGAAGCAGTTTGCAAGTGCCAGTCGAACGCTACCTGAAATTTTTGTTTTTCGAGTTTCAAACCTAAAGTCTTCTAAAGATAAGTACCCCGTTGGGAATCCTTTTTTCTTGTTCTAACTGATGTCAGAAAAAGTTAACAATTATCTTGCCTGTGGAAAGCAAATACCTCACAGAGATTTTCATTCTTACTGCGTAACCTGTCTAGGCCCAGACCATGACGTTCCTCTCTGTCGGTTTTGTGCCTTGTTTAACACCCGAACTATTCATCGTCGGGCTATCTTTGTCAGTAAATTCTTTCGCTCTTGTTCTCCGTATTCCAAAATAGCTTTGATAAGCCATCCAACTACCGATCTTCAGAAAAAAATAAGGATAAAGATAGAGACAGACCATATAGGTCCAAAACTGCAGACGATGCTTTTGTTAAGCTAGTTGCCAGTCTACTGGTACTCAGTGAGGTGCTTTCGCAGCCCCTGATACCCGCTTCTACAGATTCTCAGGCCTCCACTGAGACCCTTTCGGAGTCCGGTATGCTGCGAGATGCTTCTTCGACTATGGAACCTGCGGATGTCTCTACCTTGGATGGGTCCAGAGCCGCTGTGCAGGCACCAGCTTCTGAGGGTGTATTCAGACCTTCCGATGTTCATATTAAACAGACTACTTCGTTTCTGACTAAAACTATCAAGTTTCTCTGGCCCTGAGTTCGCACTATGCCTAGGAAACTGACTACCAAAGTGCATTCTCAAGCCACCATGCCACAGAAACAAATGCTTAGAATGGCTGAAGACCTTATTACTTTAATTAGGAGAAGCCAGCTTTCCCCTTCTAAAAGACAGAGAATTGATTTTCCTTCTGGTTTTACCGACCATAAGTCCAATGACTCTGTTCCCTCTGATTACCAGGATATACCCTTATCTATGTATAAGGATTCAGATGCAGAGGATTCCATTCCCTCTGCCTCCCCTCCAGAGGACTTTTCTTTTGGTGAAACCTTGCATACCTTAAGAGAGAATTTCCACTGGGAATGCCAGGACTACCCACAGTCCAAAAAGAGACTCAGAGAATTTTTAGACTTGCCTCAGCACAGGCCTCTAGCTATATACCCCCTGTCCTGGATATTGTAGATGATGTCTTCATGGAATCCAGTCTTACCCCTGATACTTTACCACCAGCTCGTTGAAAGCCTGACAAGTACTATAGAGTACCTGACTCTCTCAAATTTCTCTTTAAAAATCCCACTGCGGATCCAGAGACCATTTCCCAGGGACCTAAAGGTATTAAGGCTACTACAGCCAAAAATCCTACCCCTTCGGACAGGGATTCTAGGGCTTTAGACAGATGGGGTAAGAAGGTATATACCTCTGCAACTCTTGCCATCAGGGCTTTAAATTTCCAAATGTTCATCGTGTTTCACTGTTGCAGTCATTACTCTTGGGTTATCCTGCTGGCAGGTTACCCGCAGTCAGCCAGAATTCTAGGTCCAGCGTCGGTTGCAGTCACCTCTTCCCTGACGTCACTGCGCCAGGGGTATAAAAGATGCAGCTGACACCATTTTCTTCAGTCTTTCTTGCCGTGCGGTGCCCGAAGCAAAAGCAGTTCGCAAGTGCCAGTCGGCTGACTCCTGAGATTTTCAAATCTGAATTTCAGAACCGAAGTCTTTATTAAAGCTAAGTATCCTGTTGGGGAAACTTTTTTCTTGCTCCAGACTGATGTCAGAAAAGGTTAACACTTGTATTTCTTGTGGGAAGCAAATACCTCATAAGGATTTTCACTCTTACTGTATTCCTTGTCTAGGCCCTGATCACAACGTTGCTAGCTGTCGGTTTTGTGCTAGATTCAACCAACGCACTATCAAGCTTCGGTTCGATTTTGCATTTCATTACTTTGGCCGACGATTTAATTATATAATGCCGGCGGAACAGCCGACAACCGGAGTTTACAAATAATGCAAGGACAAGGATAGGCATCCGAGGTCCAAAACCGACGACGAAGCCTCTTCTAGGTCAGTCGCCGGTTCTCAGTGAGGCGCTTTCGCAGCCCTGGCAACCGCTACCGACTCCCACATGGAGCCGACTGGGCCTCTGGAAACTCAAGGTATTGGACACTCGGAAATCAATCCCTCAGATGGGTCCTGAGCCGCTAAGCAGGCATCAGCTTCTGAGGGTGTCTTCAGACCGACACAAGCCATCTTCAGCTTCAAAGACAAAGACTAAAGCACTAAAGACAAAGAAACAAGTACAGCATTCTCCTATTCAGACTTCCATGCCTAAAAAAACAGATGCTCAAAATGGCCGAAGACCTAATTACTTTGATCAGGGGCTCCCATCCCCCTCCTGATAAGAGGCCTAGGCAAGAGACAGAGTATGATTCTTCTGATCAGGTTTCTGTTTCCTCTGATTCCTCTTCTGAACAGGATTACCCCATGCTTCCCTGTGAGGATTCTGATGCGGAAGAATCCATTCCTTCAGCCTCTCCTCCTGAGGACTATTCTTTTGGGGAAACACTGCATACTATGAGGGAGCATTTCCACTGGGAGAGCCAAGATTATTCTGAGTCTAAGAAAAGGCTCAGAGACTTCCTGCTCCTTCCTCAGCACAGACCCCTATCTATTCCGCCTGTTCTAGACATTGTAGATGATGTATTTTCAGAGTCCGGACTGTCCCCTGACTCTTTACCCCCTGCACCTGCTAAGCCAGACAGATACTACAGGGTTCCAGATTCTCATAAATTCCTAAGTAAAATCCCCGCAGCAGACCCAGAAACTATTTCTCAGGGTCCCAAGGGGGTTAAAGCTTCCACTGCAAAAAACCCTGTCCTCTCTGATAGGGATTCTAGGGCTCTAGACAGATGGGGGAAAAAAGTTTACACTTCTGCCACCCTGGCTGTAAGGGCTTTAAATCGTCAATTTTTATATGCTTAAATATCAGCAATATTTAATGTCACTGCTTAAACAAAAAATGTTGACAAATACTGAATGTGCAGAAAACAAAGAATTGCAGGATTTATTGCATGCAACTGAACAAGTGGGAAAGCATACTTTGCAATGTGGTTATGATTCACTGGAGGCCTCTTGCAGGGCCGCTGTTACAGGTTCTGTTATTAGAAGGCATGCTTGGTTAAAGGAACAAAATCTGCCTGATCATGTTAAAGCAAAATTATTAGATGCACCATTACAGCATGATACTTTGTTTGGTACTAAAGCAGAAGAGGTGTTGAAAAAAATGGAGGATAAAGCAAAATTCATGCAGACAGTAAAGGATTTCTTACAGGTACAGCCAACCAGGTTTAGCAGAAACTGGCCTTCTAAAAATTGGTCCTTTCCAGTCTCAGAAAGACCACAAAGAGGCAGATACAGACGTCCCAGAGGCAGATCTCAACCCCAAGGCTCATACAGACCTAAACAATGGGGTGCTCCTACCTCCAAAAACGGAGAAGACAAATCACAGCCTTACAGGAAACAGTCCCAATGACTTTCCTCTACCAGTTCCAAGCAGTTTTCTTTTGACAGCCCCCTTAGGGGGAAAACTAGCACTTTTTTCATCAAATTGGCAAATGGTTACCCAAGACAAATGGGTTCTGACCATAGTGTCCCAAGGCTACAGGTTCCATTTTCACACTGTACCAAGGTCAAAGGGCATGCCAGACCTGCCACACAGTCAATGGGCAGAGGCACAGAAACAAATTACAGCCCTCATGGACATGAGGGCCATTCAGAAAGTACCACAACAAGAGCAGGGGCAAGGATTTTACTCCAAATTTTTTCTAGTACCCAGGAAGGACAAAACCTGGAGACCAATTCTGGACCGGTCTGTACTCAATATGTTTCTGGAAGTTCCAAAATTCAAGATGTTGACTCTTCAGCAGCTACTGCCCATGCTGGGCAAGAGGGCTTGGCTCGTAACTTTGGACCTAAAAGAGGCATACCTGCATGTCCCAATCAGACAATCTTGCAGAAGATACCTCAGATTCATAGCTGGCTCAATGCATTACCAATTCTCTGCACTGCCCTTTGGCTTATCTACTGCGCCCAGGGTCTTTACAAAATGCCTGGCACCAGTAATTGCGTTTTTCAGACAAAAAGGAATTCAGATATATCCCTACTTGGACGACTGCATAATTCAAGCAGAGAACAAAGACACTCTTCTACAGCATCTGGCGTTTGTAAAAAGATTACTAATTGGCTTAGGGTACACAGTAAATGAAAAGAAATCAAAACTAGTACCCTCTCAAGAGATAATATTCCTGGGTGCCCAGATGGCTTATCTCACTCCAGACAAGCAAAAACAGCTGACTACTTACCTCAAGAAATTGGCAACAAAAACCCACTTATCTGCAAGGAAAATCCTGCAGGCCTTGGGTTTCATGGCATCCTGCATTCTACTAATTCCATATGCCAGACTGCATATGAGGAAACTACAATGGTATCTGAAAAGTGTTTGGACTCAGCATTGCCACAGCCTGGAGACAATAATTGCACTCATTCCCTGCCTACAACAGGAGTTTCGATGGTGGGCAGAAGCCTGTCACCACAACAAGGTTCTGCCGTTCAGTTTACCCACAGCCAGACAGACACTGACAATGGATGAATCAGATTATGCCGGGGGGCCCATATGGCAGGAAAATGTATTCAAGGCACATAGCCTGCAAACCAGATGCATCTTAACATCAATCAAAAAGAGATGCTAGCTGTTCAAAATGCCCTGACAGCTTTCAAGGACCTGCTTCATCCAGGACAATTGCTGATAAAGACAGACAACACTACGGTCATGTGGTACATAAACAAGCAGGGAGGTACTCATTCTTACCCCCTCTGCAGACAAGCAATGACCTTATGGGACACAGCATTGGCTTTTCAAGTTCACCTACAAGCACAATTCCTGCCAGGAAAAGCAAATACTCTGGCAGATGAACTAAGCCGAAGCCTCATGGATCCCCACGAATGGAAACTGGATCCACAAGTCTTCAGGATGATAATAAGGAAATGGGGATGCCCAGACATAGATCTATTCGCCTCCTCTCACAACTGTCAATTGCAGAGATTTTGCACAAGGATTTACCACAAGCAAGCATGGAAAGTGGACACCTTATCATTCAGCTGGAAAAATCTAACAGTATATGCTTTTCCTCCTCTGCCTCTCCTTCCCAGAGTACTCCTAAAGGTCAGACAAGAGAAGCCAAAAATGATTCTGATTGCTCCAGACTGGCCACGCCAGCATTGGTACCCAATCCTAAAGAGCTTGTCTCAAGGTCCAGCATGGATATTGCCTCAAACGTCTCACTTGCTGACCCAACAAAACAATCAGATCCTGCACAGCCAACTCAGGAACTTAAATCTGGCAGCATGGCGGATAATGTAGCCATTCAGAAAACTCCTCTTTCAAAAGCTGTTATGGATGTTATCTTGGAGGCCAGGAGGCCCAGTACCAGAAAATCTTATGCAGAAAAATGGAAGAGATTCTGTGCTTGGAACCAGGAACAAGGCATTGACACGTCTGTACCAAATATTCCTCAGATTTTACAATACCTAATTGAGATGCTGAACAAAGGCCTTTCTTTCTCATCAATTAAGATTCATGTCTCTGCCATTTCTGCACATTACAATATGGAACCACCTATCTTTTCTCATCCTTTAATAAGGCAGTACCTCAGAGGGGCCAAAACATTAGGCCTCCAAGGAGAGCACCAATTCCGGCCTGGGTCCTCAGTTATGTTTTGGAAAAACTCACACTGCCTCCTTTCGAGCTGGCATCAACAGCGGATATTAAATTCTTATCCTGAAAAACAGCTCTGCTCCTAGCCATAACCTCTGCACGGCGAGTCTCGGAATTACAAGCACTCATGGCTGTGGAACCTTTCATCATTTTTCATCCAGACAGGGTTTCTCTGAGGACAAACCCTACATTTATGCCTAAGGTGGTGTCCAGTGTGGCCTTCAATCAAACCATTCACTTGCCTACCTTTTACTCAAATCCACAGAACAAGGGTGAGAAAATTCTGCATTCTTTGGACATACACAGGTAGTTACACTTCTACTTGGACAGAACTAAAGCTTTCAGAAAGACTGAGCAACTTTTAGTATCATATGCTGCAGGATCACAAGGAAAAGCTCTATCAAAACAGACTATTTCTAAATGGATAGGCCATTGCATCCATTTCTGTTATTCTCAACATGGCAAATCAGTGCCTAAGGGCATTAGGCCTTATTCCACCAGAGCAGCAGCCACTTCAGCAGCCTTCCTCAGAGGAGTACTAACCAAAGAAATCTTAGAGGCTGCAACTTGGAGTTGAGTGCACACCTTTACAAAGCACTACCACTTGCCTCTCTACTCTACGTCCAGAGCAGGCTTCGCCACTGCAGTTCTGCAGGGCCTCATAGCCTCTCCTAATCCTATTTAGCTCAGCCACCCATCCTCAGCTTTGGGATTCAACCCAAGAGTAATGACTGCAACAGTGAAACACGATGAACATAGTACAGTTGTGTACCTACCATAAATGTAGATGTTTGAGTGTATTCACTGTTGCAGTCCAGGTTACCCATCCACCATCCCCCTTCTCTTTGCTGGG
Organism: Protopterus annectens; assembly: GCF_019279795.1. Taxonomy (NCBI): domain Eukaryota; kingdom Metazoa; phylum Chordata; order Ceratodontiformes; family Protopteridae; genus Protopterus; species Protopterus annectens. The sequence continues at coordinate 1,842,273,976 of NC_056731.1, forward strand.
ACTTAGCTACACTTCTCTATCCTATACAACCTTTTTGGTGTATTTGTTTGTAGATGAAGGAAATGTTATTTTTGTGCATGCATTTCTTATTGCTATATTTTTCAGCCTACCTATTTGGGGCACCTGACATCTGGGGCAAGAAAAACTGAAGAAAATGGTGTCGGCTGCATCTTTTATACCCCTGGCGCACTGACATCAGGGAAGAGGCGACAGCAACCGATGCCAGACCTAGACTTTGGAATTCTGGCTGACTGCGGGTAGCCCGCCAGCAGGATAACCCAAGAGTAATGACTGCAACAGTGAATACACTCGAACATCTACATTTATGGTAGGTACACAACTGTACTTTTCACATGTTGAAGTACCAGCAACATATTATGGAACTAATTAAACAAAAAATGTTGTTGATTCATGATTGTACAGAAAATAAAGATTTACAAGAGTTAATGCATTCTGCAAACCAAGTGTGGCTTTGAAGCCTTAGAAGCATCTTGCAGGGCTGCTGTCACTGGGTCTGTACTGAGAAGGCATGCTTGGCTGAAGGAACAAATCTTGCCAGACCATGTCAAAGCAAAATTACTAGATGCCCCATTACACCAAGAATGTTTGTTTGGCACAAAAGCAGAAGAAGTTCTTAAAAAGATGGAGGAAAAAGCTAAATCTATGCAAACTGTTAAAGATTTCTTACAGGTACAGCCACCTAGATTCAGTAGGCATTGACCTTCTAAAAACTGGTCTTTTCCAGTCCCTTCCAGAACTTCTCAGTCCAAACCCAGAGGCAACAGACCTCAAAGACTACAGTTTCAGGGTATGCAGAGATCTAAATAATGGAGTGCTTCCATCTCAAAAGCATTGAGTGGTAAGCCACCCCCTTATCCAAAAAGTTCACAATGATTTATCTATTATCCTTCCCAGCCATGCCCAACTACTTGCACCCCTAGGAGGAAAACTCACCCTGCATGCAGAAAACTGGAGGGACATTACCCCGGACCAATGGTTCCTAAACACTGTATCCCAGGGATACAGATTCTACTTCCACTCACTGCCATCCCCAAGTGGGTTGCCAGACCTTCCTCCAAACCAGTAGGCAGAGGCTCAAAAGCAAGTACTTTCTCCTGTCAGTATCAGAAATATTCAACCTGTTCCAATAAAGAAAAGGGGACAGGGTTTCTACTCCAGACTGTTCCTGGTGCCCAGAAAAGAGAACTCTTGGCACCCTATCCTGGATCTGTCCATTCTCAACATCTTCCTGGTGATACCAAAATTCAAAATGCTTACAATATGCTAGCCAAGGACTCCTGGCAGGTCACCCTAGATTTAAAAGAAGCTTATCTGTACATCCCCATAAGGGAATCCTGCATGAAATATCTATGTTTCAGGGCAGGCTCTATGCACTATCAGTTCTCTACACTTTCCTTTGGCTTATCTACTGTGGCCAGGGTATTTACAAAGTGCCTGGCTCCAGCCATTGCATTCTGCAGGCAGAGAAATATTCAAATTTACCCATACTTGGATGATTGCTTGATTCAGGCGGACAGTCAGGAGTTGCTACTTCAGCACCTGACATTTGTAAAGAGACTCCTAACTGCTCTGGGGTATACCATCAACGGAAAGAAATCACATCTGGTACCCAGCCAAAAGATTGTATTCCTGGGAGCAAGCTTGAACACAACTTCCCAGATGGCATTTCTCTCTCCAGAAAAGCAGGTTTATCTGACAAACTACTTCAAACTTCTGGCCACCAAGACCCAGCTGTCTGCAAGAAAAATACTGCAAGTCCTAGGGTTCATGGCCTCATGCATTCTACTAATTCCATATGCAAGACTGCATATGAGGAAACTTCAATGGTACTTAAAAAGTCTCTGGTGTCAACATTCTCAGGACCTGGAAACATTAATTCCTATCATTTCTTGTCAAAGGGCGGAGTTCCTTTGATGGGCAGAGGCTTGCAACAACAACAAGGTACTCCCTTTCACTCAATCCCTCGCCGCCCAAACCCTGACAACTGATGCATCAGAATATGCATGGGGGCTCACATGGCAGGCATATACATTCAGGGCAAATGCAGCCCAGGACAAATTCACCTGCATATCAATCAAAAAGAAACGTTAGCTGCACAGAATGCACTGACAGCCTTCAAGTATCTTATCCTTCCAGGGCAACTCTTGATAAAGACAGACAACACCACAGTTATGTGGTACATAAACAAGCAGGGGGGAACTCATTCCTACCCACTCTGCAGGTTAGCCATGGCCCTGTGGAACGCAGCCTTGAGCAACCAAGTGCACCTGCAAGCTCAATTCCTGCAAGGCAAACAAAATTCACTGACAGATGACTTAGGCAGAAATCTTCTGGACCCACACGAGTGGAAACTGGAACCCAACTCATTCAAACTTCTAATCCTAAACCATCAATTGAAAAAATTTTGAACCAGAAATCCCCACAGCCAAGCATGGAAGGTGGATGCCTTATCCTTTACATGGGAAAAACCTCTCAATCTATGCCTTCCCCCTCTGCCCCTCCTCTCAAAAGTACTACTCAAGATCAAACAGGACAGGCCAAGGACAATCCTTATTGCACCAGACTAGCCACGCCAGCACTGGTACCCACTCCTACGCAGTCTGACAGCAGTGCCACTCTGGCACCTACATCAGACCCTCTCTGTGTCCCAGCAGGAGGGACAGATTTTTCACCCTCAGCTGCAAACCCTGAACCTTGCAGCCTGGCTTATTCCCTGAATACACCACCAGCAACCCTCAGCAAACAGGTACTGGATGTCATCCTTGAGGCCAGGAAGCCTAGTACTAGAAAATACTATTCAGAAAAATCGAAAATATACTGTCCTTGGAGCCAGTTTCAAGGAAAGTACACAGCCATGCCCACCTTACCTCAAATCCTAGATTACCTAGCAGAGCTACTTCACAAATGCCTGTCCTTTTCATCAATTAAAATTCATGCCTCTGCCGTCTCAGCTCATTACAATACTGATCCACCCCTTTTCTCTCACCCTCTGGTCAAACAGTTCCTGAGAGGAGCTAACAATTTAAGGCCCCCGAGGAGAGCTCCCATTCCTGTCTGGGACCTTAACTTTGTACTAGAGAAGCTCACACTTCCCCCTTTTGAGCCTGCTGCTACAGCAGAGTTGAAATTCCTCTCTTGGAAAACAGCCTTACTTCTAGCCATCACTTCAGCAAGAAGAGTGTCTGAGTTACAGGCTCTTATGGCTGTGGAGCCCTTCATTATTTTCCATCCGGACAGGGTTTCCCTCAGAACTAACCCATCATTTATGCCCAAGGTGGTATCCAGTGTGGCTTTAAACCAATCCATCCATTTACCAACTTTTTTCCCTAATCCTCAGAATAAAGGGGAAAGGATCCTGCACTCCTTGGACATGCACAGACAGCTCAGGTTCTACCTGGACAGGACTAAGCCTTTCAGAAAAACTGACCAGCTGCTAGTCAGCTTTGCTACAGGGGCAGAGGGCAAGGCCATTTCAAAGCAAACCATTTCCAAATGGATAGCACACTGCATCCATTTCTGCTACAAACACCATGAAAAACCTACCCCACAGGGGATCAAAACTCATTCCATGAGGGCTACCTCAACCTCTACAGCATTTCTCAGGGGAGTCCCTACCAGGGACATTCTGGAAGCTGCAACCTGGAGTTCTGTTCACACCTTCACCAAGCATTACCACTTAACTCTATTTTCTAAATCCAGAGCTGGATTTGCCACAGCAGTCTTGCAAGGTCTCTAGCCAGCTCTAATACTTCTTGACTGCCTCCACCCATCCTCAGCTTTGGGAATCAACCCAAGTGTGATGACTGCAACAGTGAAACACGAAGAACATAATACAGTTGTGTACACTTACCATAAATGTAGATGTGTGAGTGTATTCACTGTTGCAGTCCTGCTTACCTTCCCTCCAGCCCCCTGACTTCTCTATGCTTTCTACCTTTACTCTTTTTGGCCATATCGTATGGCTGTGGTATTTACTTTTTACTGGAGGTGTTCCACACCATGTAATTGCTTCCTATTTTGGGGGCTCCTGGCATCTGGGGCAAGAAAAACTGATGTAATGGCATCGGCTGCATGTTTTATACCCCTGACAACCTGACATCATGGAAAAAGCGACAGCATCCAGTGCAGAAATCCCAAGACTCTGGTATTCTGGCTGACTGAGGGCTACCTGCAGGCAGATAACCCAAGTGGATGACTGCAACAGTGAATACACTCGAACATCTACATTTATGGTAAGTGTACACAACTGTACTTTATTTAATCAAACTTTATAAAGACTGCCAATAAACAAATGCATCACTGCCATTTTACACCTAGACAACAAGGGTTTATACAGCACAAAAGTGTTTATATATTTATTTATTGGGGGTCTTTATCACCTGATTGTAGTAAATTGCATAGAGCGGTGTATATTTAAATGAAGTGTCAACAGCTGTTTGGCTATTGGATTTTGAAGAGAACACCAACTGTTTATTGGTTGTTAGCTAGTTCCTCCCTTAGACAAATATTGTTGCTGCATATTTATGACAAAAGTGAATTTTACCGGTGTATGAATGAACTCCTGTAATTTATTGGTGTTAACCTGATTCTAGAACTGCCACAATATGTAAAAGATGCTGATGTCCTTCAAGGATGCATCTGCAGTCCTTACAAATGGGTTGTCCTGTCGTCAGGCAGCCCTTCGGTCGGCCGGATTCCAAAGTCTGGGTCTGGCCTCGGCTGATGTCGCACTCCACCCGACGTCATAGCTGCAGTTATTCGGGTATAAAGGTATCAGCCGACGCCATTTTCCTCAGTCTTTCTTGCCGCGTGGCGCCTGAAGCAGAAGCTGTTCGCAAGTGCCGGTCGGTCAGAACCAGAGATTTCTACTACCAAGACTTCTAAAAGCTAAGTACCCCGTTGGGGACTCTTTCTTGCCTCAGCCGATGTCAGAAAAAGTGAATAACTGTTTAACTTGTGGGAAACAAATACCTCATAAAGATTTCCACTCTTACTGCCTACCTTGTTTAGGCCCAGACCACGACGTAGCAGCTTGTCTAGCCTGTGCTTCTTTCAACCGACGAACGCTTAGACGTCGGTCGGAATTTGCAAAGGAGTTTTTCGGCTCCGCTTTTGCTTACATTATGCCGTCGGATCCTCCGACTACGCAAATAACTAAAAAGCGAAAGGAAAAGGACCGACACTCGCGGTCCACGGTTTCGGCCGAAACCACGGTTAAGCCAACTGCGAGTGTCTGGGTGTCGGCTGAAACCGAGTCCACGGTTCTTCCTTCGGCCGAAAGCTTACTTCTTACCGAGGCCTCATCCAGCATGGCTGAATCTGCTACTGAAATCCACCTGCTCTGGCAGGTTCACAGGATTTATCTGATACTATTCCTTTAGATATTTCTACTCCTGCACGTGGAGCAGCTAGGCCGCCTGCATCCATGTCGATTAAGGCTTTTGCCAGGGCTAAAGCAACAAAATCTACCAAAACTGTACCTGCTAAGACCCCCTCTCACAGGCCTAGCTCTAGTTCTCAAATGCTTAGTCTAGCAGAGGATCTCATTTCTTTATTCAGGGGATCCCAACCACACCCAGACAGGGCCTCTCACCCACCTCCAGAGAAGAGGCCTAGAGCACAGCCCCCTGAGCCAGTTTCTTCAGATGACTCCTCTGATGATTCAGACAATACAAATCCTCCAGAGGGCCCTTTTTCTCCTTATGAGGACTCTGATGCAGAAGAGTCCATTCCTTCTGCCTCTCCGCCTGAGGAATTTTCTTTTGGGGAAACCTTGCATGCTATGAGGGAACAATTTCAATGGCAGGGCCAGGATTTTTCAGACTCAAGGAAAAGGCTTAGAACCTTTTTGCATTTGCCACAGCATAGGCCTTTAGCCATTCCTCCAGTACTTACTGTTGTGGATGATGCATTTAATGATGCTTCTACTGCTCCTGATTCTCTTCCTCCGGCCCCTGCTAAGCCCGATAGGTACTACAGGGTTCCGGACACACATTATCATTTGTATAAGGCTCCTTTTGCAGATCCTGAAACTATTTCCCAGGGACCCAAGGCTGTAGCAGCTTCCTCTGCAAAAAAACCCTCCCCTCTGAAAGGGAATCTAGGGCCTTAGAGAGATGGGGTAAAAAAGTTTACACTTCTGCTACTCTTTCAGCTAGGGCCTTAAACTGTCAATTCCACATGATTCAGTATCAGGAATTTATGTTAGATCAGTTAACTAAAAAACTGTCCTCGGATGAACCATTAGACAAAAAGTCTGTTCAGGAAATGGTACATAACATTCAGCAGGTCAGTAATCATTCCTTAAAATGCGGCTATGATGCACTGGAGGCTTCTTTTAGATCAGCTATGACTGGTACAGTGATCAGAAGACATGCATGGTTAAAAGAACAATCCTTACCAGACCATGTTAAATCAAAGCTCCTGGATGCTCCTATGGATAAGCTTAATTTGTTTGGCTCCCCGGCACAGCAGGTGCTTAAGAAGGTGGAAGACAAAGCAAAATCTGTCCAGACAGTCAAGGATTTCTTGCAGGTCCAGCCTCCAAGGTTTAGTAGGAACTGGCCTTCCAAGAACTGGCCCTTTCCAGACACCTCCAGAGCCCAGAGAGGCAGGAATAGACGCTCAAGAGGCAGAGGTCAATCCAGAGGTGCCTACAGGGGACGTCAATGGCAGGCTAACAACCAGCGAGGTACTACCACAGATCCAGCCACCACCGCTTCCACTGGACAATCACAGTGACTTAGCTCTGACACCGCCTAACTAGAAGCACCCTTAGGTGGAAAACTAGCCTTATTTTCAGTAAACTGGCACTACATCACAGGAGACAAATGGATTTTGCAGACAATAGACCAAGGTTACAGGTTTCACTTCCATACTCTACCAAGGAAGAGAGGAATGCCAAACCTACCTTCAAATCAGAAAACAGAAGCTCTACAACAAATAAATCACTTACTAAGGATGAGAGCCATAGAAAGGGTACCATCTATGGAACAGGGGCAAGGATTTTACTCCAGACTCTTCCTGGTACCAAGAAAAGAAAACCAATGGAGACCTATTCTAGACCTGTCCGCTCTAAACACATACCTCATTGTTCCAAAATTCAAAATGCTGACCCTACAGCAGCTTCTTCCCATGCTGGGCAAGGAGTCCTGGCTGGTAACTCTAGATCTCAAGGAGGCATACCTGCACGTCCCCATACGACCAAATTGCAGAAGATACCTCAGATTTCTTGCAGGATCAGAGCATTATCAATTCTCAGCATTGCCCTTTGGCTTATCTACTGCGCCCAGAGTATTCACGAAATGCCTGGCATCAGTAATGGCTCATTGCAGGCTCCAGGGAATTCAGATTTACCCTTACCTGGATGACTGCCTGTTACAAGCGGGCAGCAAAAACAAATTAACAAAAGATTTGAAAAAGGTCATTTATCTACTGCAAGCCCTGGGATACACAGTCAATATAAAAAAGTCAAGGCTGATACCATCCCAAAGGATAACCTTCTTGGGTGCAGAGCTGGACACAACAACCCAAATGGCATTCCTAACAGCAGAAAAACAGAAGCACCTCCCTCTCTACTTCATGGCATTAACAAAGCAGGACCAGCTAACAGCAAGAAAAGTCCTGCAAGCCCTGGGTTACATGGCATCCTGCATAATATTGATTCCACATGCCAGGCTACATATGAGAAAGTTACAGTGGTATCTAAGGAATTTATGGTCTCAGCACAAGCACAGCCTAGAAACCCGAATTCCAATAACTCCATGCCTGAAGCAGGAATTCCAATGGTGGGCTCAGGCCTGTCAATCGAACAAAGGACTGCCCTTCCACAGACCTCAACCAAGCCAGACCATCACAACGGACGCCTCAGACCTCGGTTGGGGAGCACACATGTTGGGCAAGTGCATACAAGGCTTATGGACTCAAGACCAGCTGCACCTACACATAAATCAAAAGGAGATGCTGGCAGTAAAATTGGCAATTCAGACATTCAGACCATTTCTTCAACAGGGTCAATTGCTGATAAGGACGGACAACACCACAGTTATGTGGTACATCAACAAACAGGGAGGCACGCATTCATACCCTCTATGCCAGATGGCAATGGACCTCTGGAATGTGGCCCTGAGCTACAACATTCAGTTGCAAGCAATATTTGTACCAGGAAAAGAAAATATACTGGCAGACATCCTAAGCAGAGCTACCACGGATGCCCACGAATGGATGCTGCATCCAGACATCTTCAAAACCATTACAGGGAAATGGGGACTACCAGAAATAGACTTATTTGCATCCCCACACAACCACCAATTGAAAAAATTCTGCACGAGGACATACCACCCACTTACTTGGAAGGTGGACTCCCTATCTTTCAGTTGGAAAAACCTGACAGCATATGCATTCCCTCCTCTTCCTTTGATGCACAAGGTGCTACTGAAGATCAAAGAAGACCGTCCAAGGATCATCCTGATAGCTCCAGACTGGCCGAGGCAACATTGGTACCCATTACTGAGGAGTATGTCTCGGGAACAAATATGGCCTCTGCCCCTAGTTCCCTTACTGTTAACACAGAACAACTTCAAAACCTTGCATCCAAACCTAAAAACACTGCAACTGGCTGCCTGGAACATTGCATAAGACAAAATAACCCAGAATTATCTCAAAGGGTTAAGGACATTATCTTGGAGGCTCGCAGACCCTCAACAAGAAAAAATTATTCAGCAAAATGGAAAAGATACCTCATTTGGAGTGCAGCAAAAGGAGAAAATGTGTCACTGGTAAACATAGCTAACATCCTGGAATACTTGGCAGAGCTCTTCCACAATGGCCTGTCCTATTCTTCCATTAAGATTCATGCATCAGCTATTTCAGCAGAATACAACATGGACCCTCCAGTCTTTTCACATCCTCTGCTCAGGCAGTTTCTGAGAGGAATTAAAAATGTAAAGCCACCTAGGAAGCCACCATTGCCCGCATGGGACTTGAACTTTGTGTTAGAAAAGTTGACACTACCTCCTTTCGAGCCAGCAGCATCAGCAGAAATACAGTACTTATCATGGAAAACTGCTTTCCTGCTTGCAGTCACTTCAGCAAGAAGGGTTTCTGAACTACAGGCATTAATGGCAGTACAGCCCTTCCTTATCTTCCATCAAGATAGAGTGTCCATGAGAACTAATCCTACTTTTATGCCAAAGGTGATCTGCAGGGTATCTTTAAACCAAGCTATCCACCTGCCTACATTCTTTCCCAACCCACAGAACAAGGGAGAAAGACTGTTACATACCTTGGATGTACATAGACAATTGCGCTACTACCTGGACAGGACCAAGAGCAATAGAAAAACTGACCAGCTACTGGTAGCATATGCAACAGGAATGGAAGGAAAAGCAATTTCAAAACAGACAATCTCTAAGTGGATAGGAAATTGCATTAGATTTTGTTACTCTCACCATGGGAAGAAAACTCCAGAAAACATCAGACCTCACTCTACAAGAGCTACAGCCACTACCACAGCTTTTTTACGAGGAGTGGCTACCAAAGACATTTTAGAGGCTGCCACTTGGAGCTCCGTGCATACATTTGCCAAGCATTATAATCTACCCTTATACTCCAGATTCCGAGCAGGTTTTGCAACTGCTGTTTTGCAAGGGATCTTAACTACACCATAATCTTATTTCTCCTCCTCCCCCAGTTTGGCTATGGTATTCTACCCATTTGTAAGGACTGCAGATGCATCCATGAAGGACATAGTACAGTTTTGTACCTACCATAAATGTAGATGTCCGAGAGGCATGCATCTGCAGTCAGGATTACCCACCCTCCTTCCCCTCTGTGGTACTCCTAGGGTATTTGCCCATCTTGTAGCTAGCTGGGGGAATCTATTATGGTGTATTTGTTCGTATATATGTACATACATGCTTATTTTTTGTTTGCTCTCTACTATTTGGAACCATTTGCATTTATCCAAATTTAGCCTTCCTAGAGGGCACCTGGCATCTGGGGCAAGAAACACTGAGGAAAATGGCGTCGGCTGATACCTTTATACCCGAATAACTGCAGCTATGACGTCGGGTGGAGTGCGACATCAGCCGAGGCCAGACCCAGACTTTGGAATCCGGCCGACCGAAGGGCTGCCTGACGACAGGACAACCCATTTGTAAGGACTACAGATGCATGCCTCTCGGACATCTACATTTATGGTAGGTACAAAACTGTACTTTTTTTATGGTATCTGATTGGATGCTCAGTCAATGTTTAGTAACATGGATCGGTCAATTATATTTTTAAATTTCTATATAAGAAGATGGTTTACTAGGTTCTGAAATGGTCTGAAGAAGTGGTATGTTGGTGCCATGAAAGTGCTAAACTTTTTATTCTGTACATAAATACATTTATGTGTGGTATTTAGCAGTGGTGGTCGGAGCCTGGAATTTTTTCTCTCTGTTTGTGAGTATATTCGACCTTTGTCTGATCTGCAACTCTTTGGCCTTCAGTTGTCTCATGCTCACAGACAACAATTTAAATCTTTAAAGTAACAAGCACAGTATGTAAGATGCACATACACAGTTTCACTGTAGACAGAAATCTTGCATACAAACAAGGTTGTCAAGAACACACCCACACTACATCCACCACACACACTGTCCACTGCACATGTAGACCAACTTATGCTAAGGCATTAAAAAGCAATCTTCCCACACCTCAAAGACCTCTTAAGCCTATAAACAGCAACACCTATCCTCAGCAACCTCTAAAGCACTCACCAAAAGCAACACCAAACAACATGCATATGCCTACACCCAGTGGAGCCCCAAGAGCAAAGCTCAAAAGGCAAAGGCATTATCCAGTACTCACAATGGAGTCACAGAGGACTCTATTGTATGACACACAGATGCCTCACACTCTAGATAAAAAAGGAGAATTTAATGGTTAGTGGAGGCAGGATCCACCAAGTTATGCATGTATTCAAGTCACTACATCACAGGTACTAGTATGATTCTATCACAGTCCATGGGGGAGGTAATGACTTGAGATGTACTTCCCTAGACAACATGAAGACAAACATTATTGATCTCTCTGAATATCTGCCTCACGCAGATATGTGTCTTGCATTGAGCAGCATTCTAACTTCATCAAGGCTGATGCCACAGTATGAAGATAAGATGATTGACTTCAATAACTGCCTAAGTTTCTGGTGTCTTTACAGTAAGATTCAATATTTGTCAGCATTGGAGAACATCATTAACAAACCAAATTGCTTTGCAAAGGATGGTCTGCATCAGTTTCACTTAGGTTTCCGAATATTGGCTAAAACTTTATCCATTTATCTCTACAGCCATTTTTTAGGCAATGCCAAATTGACAAACTTACCTACATAGCAAATAAACCCCCCAAAAATCTAAATATGGTATTGCTTAATGTCAGGATTCTGAACAAGAAACTCTACACCTTACAAGCTCTCCTGACTGCAGAATATAGACACCTGTGCCATTACTGAGACATGGTATAAAGTATTGCACCAGTGCAAGGCTTCAGTGCCTTCCACACATTTAGATGATCAGCTGCACAAACAGGGACAAAAGGTGGAGGAGTCTCAATCTGTATTAGCAACAAACATAACTCTACATGGGTTGAACAAGATGAAGCCCTGGAATTTATCCATGTGCAAATCACCATAGACAAAGTACCATGTCATATCCTAGCAAGTTAGAGGTCATCCACTATGTCCCTAAAATCCCATAGCTCATACCTATCCCTACTAGACGCACTCACCATTTAAGCAATTACCCTAATCATGGGAGACTGTAATTACCCCTTTGTAGCCTGGGAAACATATGCTGCATTAAATCACAAGCACAACTCTTCCTGGACTTTATTAACACAAATACCCTTGACCAGATAGTAAGCACACCTACCAGAGGTTCAAATATACTGGACCTGGTACTCACCAATATGGGAGTGCTGTACCCCCACCCCCACAAAGTCATGTCCTCAATGGTGAGGTTGGACTCACAAAGCTGTCTTCTTTCAAATCAAAATCAACTCAGTAACCCCAGCAAACCCTACCCTGTAACAGTTAGGAGCTATTCTAAAGTAAACTACAGCCTATTAAGAGATAGCTTGTCAAAACTTAATGGACCCCCAACTCCGAATTCACAGAAGCCTTTGTGGAACTGTTCACAGAGACTGCACAACCATGTATGTGGCTGCATAGAGGCTGCTGTAGTTACTAGAAGTAAGCCAAAAACAAACTCTAAAAACAAACCACACCAGTGGAATCCTAAATGTAATAGGATTTATAAAAAAGGAAAAATGTCATGGCTAAAATCAGGAAAAGCAACTTCCATAATGATAGGAGCTTTCTAATGAAACTAAACACAAAACTAAGAGGACTAGTTAACTCCAGCAAGGCCAATTATGAAGTCAAGATAGCCTCACAGGCTAAAGAGAACCACAAGGCCTTCTCCAAAACCTCAAAAGCAGTGCACATCAGTTTGCCAAACTAGTGGTCAATGGTGCCATTTTTTACTGAGCACAGTGACAGACCAAATTTGCTGGCTTGACCTGCCATATACATGCCCGCAAAGGTTCCTTACCAGGAGAATGCAGGGTATAAACACATTGTCCTGTATGGATCTCTTTATCTGGTCTCCTAAAGGTTACTGAGAGGCAATCTGTGCCTGGCATGCAAGGCATCCTCAGATCTAGCTGTGAAATGAACAGCATCAGAACCGCTAGATGCAAGGATTTAAATTTTGCCAAATAAGACATGCTGGCAAGACAAATATGTGTCTCAGATGATTCCCATGCTTCAAAACAGGCTCCTCATCCATGTTAAGCAGAGTAAATCCCTAATCCTATTTAAACATAACCTTGACCAATGTATGGGAAATCAGAAATTCACTCTGGGTCTGGCCCCCATATCTCTGTTAGACAGAGACAGACAGTAATGCCCAAACTAACATACTCTCCCACTACATGACCACTAGAAACTTCGTAACTATCATGCCCCCTCCTTATAAATGCTCATAATACATAGGGACCCAAATGGGTTGGATTGCATGTCTAGGCTTATAAAGGCCCTGGTGGTTGTTAGTCTAGTATATACATATGAACCTATGAGAAACTGGGAAAAAATTGCTGCTCTGTGTTTTCATTATTATTGGGTTTTGGAATTTACGGTTCAATATTACAACGTTAGAACTTCTGTTAGTTTGACGTTGTGCTATAGACCCTAATTTAGGTTGTGGGCATTGATTAGTCCCAATTTCACCTTACTGTTTATCTGAAGAGTTTAACTTGAAATGTCCACTTATCTCACCTTAACTAAAAAGGCACTGAGGAGGAAGACTCATCCCTCATTAGACCCATTATAGAATACAATGCCCCGTTTGGTATGTACCTCTCAAGACATCTGCAACAACTGGAAAGGCTGCACAAATACCTCACTAAAAGAATAACAGGCCTAAAGCAAATGCTCTATGCTGACCATCTAAAAATTCTCCAGCTATACTCTGTCGCATATCGTCTACTCAAAGGCAATCTCTGCTTAACATACAAGGCCATGTCAAACCCAGAGCTGTTGGACACGCTACATTTAAAGAAATCCCAATCCCTCAGAGCCACATGCGCCAGGGATCTAAACCTTTGTCATCACAATGAACAAAACATACTGGAGGGATAGATTCCTGACCCAGAGACTCCCTAGATTCTGGCATAGACTGCCCATACATGTCAAGCAGAGCACCTATTTGGCCCTCTTCAAAAAGAACCTTGATGATTGGATGGGAGATAGGAAATTCACCCCGTGAGTCGCCCTGCTAGATAAGGGTCCAGGGAAGTAAATATTGTGGGAAGAAATAGCCAGGGAATTGTTATGGCTAGGTTTGTATAGGCCCTAGGGCCGATAACCTAGTACCAGCCTATGAACCTATTCTATACCCTATCCCCTTTTGAGATGAGGTTTGGCTCACATCTTGTAAAGTATACCTAGATCCACAAATTTCCTCCCAAGTGGAAAGCCACTGCATACCCCTTACTTGTCACCATGCTCTATGCTAATTGCTAAAGCTAATAATTGCTTCATATATTTAGATGTCACATTCAAAAAGGGAATGATGTTCTTCGTGTTTCACTGTTGCAGTCATCACATTTGGGTTATCTGCCTGCAGGTAGCCCTCAGCCGGCCTGAATACGAGAGTCTTCGGATTTCTGCGTCAGATGCTGTCGCTTCTTCCTTGACATTGGGACGTCATGGGTATAAAACATGCAGCCAACGCCATTACATCAGTCTTTCTTGCTGTGCGGTGCCCAAAGCAGAAGCAGTTTGCAAGTGCCGCTTGGACAACTCCTGAAATTTTCATTTTTGAGTTTCAGACCTGAAGTCTTCAAAAAAGCTAAGTACCCCGTTGGGGATCCTTTTTCTTGCTCTAATCAATGTCAGTAAAAGTTAACAATTGTCATACCCGTAGAAAGCAAATACCTCATAGAGATTTTCATTCTTACAGCATCCCCTGCTTACGGCCAGACCATGACGTACCTCGTTGTCAGTTTTGTGCCTTATTCAACACCCGAACTATCTGTCGTCAGGCTATTTTTGCAGCTAATTATTTTCATACTCATTCTGTGTACTCCAAAATGGCTTCATCAAGCCATCCGACTACTGATCTTCCTAAAAAACGTAAGGATAAAGACAGAGACAGACCCCATAGGTTCAAAACTGCCGACGACACTTCCGTTAAGCTAGTAGCCAGTCCGCCGGTACTCAGTGAGGTGCTTTTGAAGCCCCTGATACCTGAAAACCTCTGATTCGCAGGCCTCTACTGAGACCCATTCGGAGTCCAGAATGCTGTGAGATGCTTCTTCGACTATGGAACCTGCAGATGTGTCTACCTTGGATGGGTCTGGAGCCGCTGTGCAGGCACCGGCTTCTGAGGGTGTATTTAGGCCTACAGACATTCATATTAAACCGACGCCATCGTTTTCATCCAGGCCTAAAACTCGCACCATGCCTAGAAAACCGACGACCAAACTGCAGGCATAGGCCCATATGCCTAAAAAACAAATGCTTAGAATGGCTGAAGACCTCATTAACTTGATTAGGGGAAGCCAGCCTTCTCCCCTCTAAGAGACCTAGAACTGAGTTTCTTTCTGATTCTTCTGATCAGGAATCTAATTTTTCTAATCCTTCTGATTACCAGGATTTGCCCTTATCTACTTATGAGGATTCTGATGCAGAGGATTCCATTCCCTCTGCTTCCCCTCCAAAAGATTTTTCTTTCGGTGAAACCTTACACACTCTTAGGAAGCATTTCCGCTGGGAAAGCCAGGATTACTCTGACTCCAAAAAGAGGCTTAGGGAATTCCTACTCCTACCTCAACACAGGCCTTTAGCTATCCCTCCTGTTCTGGACATTGTAGATGCTGCTTTCTTGGAATCTAGCCTTTCCCCTGACACTTTACCTCCAGCTCTCAGAAAACCTGACAGGTATTACAGAGTACCTAACTCTCACATGTTCCTCTTCAAGAATCCTTCTGTGGATCCAGAGACCATTTCCCAAGGACCAAAAGGCATTAAGGCTACTGCTGCCAAAAATCCTACCCCTTCTGATAGAGATTCTAGAGCCTTAGACAGATGAGGTAAGAAGGTATACACTTCTGCTACTTTGGCCATCAGGGCTTTAAATTGCCAGTTTCATATGTTAAAGTATCATCAGCATGTTATGGGGCTACTTAAACAGAAAATGCTGTTGATTCCTGACTGCACTGAGCACAGAGAATTACAGGATTTAATGCATTCTGCAGAGCAAGTTGGTAAACATACTTTGCAATGTGGTTTTGATGCTTTAGAAGCATCTTGCAGGGCTGCTGTCACTGGGTCTGTACTTAGAAAGCATGCTTGGCTTAAGGAACAAAACTTGCCAGATCATGTAAAATCTAAATTACTGGATGTCCCCTTAAACCAAGACCGCCTTTTTGGCAAAAAAACAGAAGAAGTCCTCAAAAGGATGGAGGAAAAAGCTAAATCTATGCAAACTGTTAAAGATTTCGTACAAGTACAGCCTCCCAGATTCAGTAGGCATTTGCCTTCTAAGAAGTGGTCCTTTCCAGTCCCTTCTAGGCCTTTTCAGTCCAAACTCAGGAACAGCAGACCACCTAGGCTACAGTCTCAGGCTTCGCACAAACCTAAGCAGTGAGGGGGCTCCTACTTCCAAAGCAGGGAGTAGTAAGCCACCCCCCCTACGGAAAAATGGCACAATGACTTAACCTTAACCCTTCCAAGCCCTGCTCTACTACCTGCTCCCTTAGGAGGAAAGCTCGCCCTGCATGCAAAAAACTGGGAACTCATTACCCAGGACAATTGGGTTTTGAACATAGTTTCCCAAGGATACAGACTCCACTTCCACAACCTACCAACACCAAATGATTGGCCAGACCTACACGCAAATCAATGGGCGGAGGTCCAACAGCAGGTTCTCTCTCTCCTCAATATCAAGGCTATTCAGCCTATCCCAGCAGAACAAAGGGGACAAGGTTTTTATTCAAGACTTTCTCTGGTACCCAGAAAAGACAACTCCTGGCGTCCTATCCTGGGCCTCTCTATTCTCAATACCTTTCTGGTAGTTCCAAAATTCAAAATGCTAACTCTGCAACAACTTCTTCCCATGCTAGCCAAGGTTGCCTGGCTGGCAACTCTAGACTTAAAGGAGGGTTACCTGCACATCCCAATAAGGGAATCTTGCAAGAAATACCTACACTTCAGGGCAGGCTCCACTCACTATCATTTCTCTGCACTTCCCTTTGGCTTATCTACTGCACCCAGGGTATTCACAAAGTGCCTAGCTCCAACCATTGCATTTTGCAGGCAGAGAAATATTCAAATTTACCCATATTTGGATGATTGTCTGATTCAGGCAGAAAGCCAGGACTTGCTATTACAACACCTGGCATTCGTAAAGAAACTTCTAACCTCACTGGGGTACACCATCAATGAAAATAAATCTCACCTAGTACCCTGCCAACAGATTGTATTCCTGGGAGCAAGCTTGAACACAGCTTCCCAGATGGCATTCCTCACTCCAGAGAAACAAGTTTAGTTGACAACCTACTTCAAACTATTGGCCACAAAACCCCAGCTATCTGCAAGGAAAATACTGCAAGCCCTGGGGTTCATGGCATCTTGCATTTTACTAATTCCATATGCAAGACTGCAATGAGGAAATTCCAATGATATCTAAAAAGCCTATGGTGTCAACATTCTCAGGACCTGGGAACAATGATTTCTATCATTCCTTGTATCAAAACAGAGTTCCTTTGATGAGCAGAGGCCTGCTACCACAACAAAAGACTCCCTTTCACTCTACCCCCTGCCGCCCAAACCCTATCAACAGATGCATTACACTATGCATGGGGGAGCTCACATGGCAGGGCAGTGCATTCAGGGCAAATGGAACCCAAGACAGATGCACCTGCATATCAATCAAAAAGAAATGTTAGCTATATAAAATGCTCTGACAGCCTTCAAAGACCGTAGTCTTCTAGGACAACTATTGGCAAAGACAGTCAATACCACAGTTATGTGGTACATAAACAAGCAGGGGGGAACCCACTCGTACCCTCTCTGCAGACTAGCTATGGCTCTGTGGAACACAGCCTTGAGCTACCAAGTACACCTGCAAGCTCAATTCCTGCCAGGCATACTAAATTCACTGGCAGACGACTTAAGCAGAAATCTCATGAACCCACACAAATGGACACTAGAAGTCAAAATATTCAACCTCTTGAGGAACAAATGGGGGACTCCAGAGATAGACCTGTTTGCCTCCCCTCAGAACTACCAATTGAACACATTCTGCACAAGAACTCCCCACAGCCAAGCTTTGAAAGTGGATGCCCTGTCCTTTACCTGGGAAAGCCTCTCAGTTTATGCCTTTCCCCCTATGCCTTTTCTCTTGAAGGTTCTACTAAAGATCAAACAGGACAAACCAAGGACAATATTGATTGCACCAGACTGGCCACACCAGCACTGGTACCCCCTCTTGTGCAGTATGGCACTGCTACAACCATGGCACCTGCCTCAGATCCCTTCCCTGCTGTCCCAGCAGGCGGGCCAGTCGGCCAGATTCTGCACCTTCAGCTTCAAACCCTGAACCTTGCAGCCTGGCTAATTCCTTGAGCTCTCCCTTAGCATCCTTCAGTAAGCAAGTACTGGATGTCATTCTGGAGGCGAGGAGGCCTAGTACTAGAAAATCCTATGCTGAAAAGTGGAAAAGATACTGCTCCTGGAGCCTGGCTCAGGGGATGGGCACAACGGTGCCCAGCTTACCTCAGATTCTACAGTACTTAACATAAATGTTCCACAGGGGCCTATCCTTCTCGTCAATTAAAATTCATGCCTCTATCATTTCAGCACATTATAATACCGAGCCAACCCTTTTTCTCTCACCCCTTGCTAAAGCAATTCCTTAGAGGGGCCAACCCCCCCCCCCCAAAGAGAGCACCCACTCCAGCCTGAGACCTTAACTTTGTATTGAAAAAGCTCACTCTTCAATCCTTTGAACCAGCGGCTACAGCTGAGTTGAAATTCCTTTCTTGGAAAACAGTCTTCCTTCTAGCCATCACTTCAGCAAGAAGAGTGTCTGAATTACAGGTCCTCATGGCAGTGGAACCCTTCATTATCTTCCATGTGGACAGGGTTTGCCTCAGGACTAACCCTTCCTTTATGCCCAAGGTGGTGTATTCTGTGACCCTAAATCAGTCCATTCATTTGCCTACTTTTTTCCCTAATTCACAAAACAAAGGGGAACGAATACTGCACTCTCTGGATGTGCACAGACAACTTAGATTCTGTCTGGACAGGACTAAGCCTACCAGAAAATCTGAGCAGCTGCTAGTTAGCTTTGCTGCAGGGGCAGAGGGAAGGCCATTTCAAATCAAACCATTTCCAAATGGATAGCCCATTGCATTAATTTCTGCTACAAGCACCATGGAAAACCTACCCCACAGGGGATAAGATCACATTCCACCAGGGTTGAATCTACTTCTGTGGCATTTCCCAGAGGGGTCCCTACCAGGGACAGCCTAAAAGCTGCTACCTGGAGCTCTGTACATACCTTCACCAAGCATTGCCACTTGCCTATCTTTTCTAAATCCAGAGCTGGATTTGCCACTGCAGTCTTGCAGGAATTAATAGCTAGCCCTAATGCTCTTTAACTTCCTCCTCCCTTCCTTAGCTTTGGGAATCAACCCAAATGTAATGACTGCAACAGTGAAACACGAAGAATATAGTACAGCTGTGTACACTTACCATAAATATAGATGTTCAAGTGTATTCACTGTTGCAATCCTGGTTATCCTCCCTCCATCCCCCTGACTTCTCTTGGCTCTACCTCTCCTTATGGTTGGTATGTCTATTTTTTTCTTGTGTATTTGCTGTTTGATGGGGGGTTTACCATTTCATTTAACTGCTTCCTATTATGGGGGCAACTGACATCTGGGGCAAGAAAAACTGATGTATTGGCATTGGCTGCATGTTTTATACCCCTGACATCCTGACGTCAAGGAAGAAGCGACAGCATCCGACGCAGAAATCCGAAGACTCTGGTATTCAGGCCGGCTGGGGGCTACCTGCAGGCAGATAACCCAAATGTGATGACTGCAACGGTGAATACACTCGAACATCTACATTTATGGCAAGTGTACAACTGTACTTTCTCACTAATTATAAAGGAGTTACCAACCAGGATAAGGGTGCCATCCCGATCCCTCTGCAGCACGGAGAGAGAGAAGAATGCCCAGTATCACCGATTCTGCCATGTGCAATAACAGGTATAGGATAGGCAGGGGAAGTGTGTGTGAGTGTGTGTGTGTGTGTGTGTGTGTGTGTGTGTGTGTGTGTGTGTGTGTGTGTGTGTGTGTGTGTGTGTGTGTGTTGCCATCTTGTAGGGGCCATTGAACAGGTTGTCAACCTGTTCTTTTCTTTTGAAAGGCAATTAGGTCACTACCTAATACGACACTGCTACTTTAATTAAGTGATTGTGGTCACTTACAGACAGCAGGTGGACATGACAAATATTTGCGTGGTTCACAGTGCCAAACTCCACTGCTACAACTATGTGCACAATTACAAAGTCAGAATATATTTTATATTTAAGAGACAAATATATACTTAATGGTCTAATTGACATCCCTGATCTTAACTCCTGAGAGGCAGGACACTGTGCTCTCTTTTGTGAGTGCAGAAGTTATCAGGGCTTTTCATGGATTTTCTGTTTTAGTTTTAGTTGTGTTATTAACCTGTTTCTTTGTGTATAGTGCCAGTACACATCCAACAGAATTACAGGAGTTGGAGGTGAACAAGCTAGCACTTCAGTTTTACCAGAGGTAAGCGGGTGTTCACCAATCATTTTACGTGTGGAGTGCTTTTTCTCTAGCTTTAAGTAAACATCTGCATCTGTCACACTTGGAATCACTGGCCTCAGTTAAGTGGAAACTATTAATGAACATCAAACAATGCAGACATTGTCTAATGAGTTCAAATGTAAAAAAGTTGGAGCAGAATTGTTTGTGTTCTTTGAATTTTCTGAGCTAGGAGTGGTTTATGTACAATTAGGATATGGAAGCTGGGTTGTGTTAAAAAGGTGTAGGGATATTATGTTATTCAGCTGTCCATGACCATGTGTAAATAGATGGCAACTCGCTGCAGAGATCACATACCAATAGGTACAGCACAAGCATCTAGGTTCTTGGTATCAGGTGGATGCAGAAGATCCCATGGCACCTATTGAAAAGTATAGGGGAAGTTCCTTGATGCCTTGTCCAAACTTGCCCTGGTAGTCTAAATATCAACGACCCCCCTTGAAAAGAGGCCACTAGCCTAGTGGGACTAACCTGGTCAACAACGGATAAATAAAATAAATAAAAATAAATGGAACAAATGGTTTTAGATGCAAAGAAAGTAATAGAGTGGAGGGGTCCAAAATGGCTTGTTTGCCTGAAAAAAAAAAGTTTATTTGCTTTATATTTTGCTGTCCCCTCCTTCATTACATTATATTGCAGGTGTAGAATTAATTATTTTGTTCTTATTAGTTTGTTGAGTGTTGTATTTAAAAAAAAAAAAAAAAAAAACACGAGATTTTTACAAAGTCTAACATTTTAGGCCAGAACACTTTATTCACCATAATTTGTACTTCTTATACTTAATGCTTATAATGATAGTTTGATTTACTGTACTTAAAATCTGTTTTGTATGTAGTTAATCTTATTAATATGAAATTTTATTTTTAAGACGTAAATCAAAATCTCTTTTTATAATCTGGATAATGCTTACTTGTTGTGGTTGGTACTGCTCATTTACAATTGGTAAGATATCTGGCTTTCAAGCAGCACTAAAGAAAATTGTGTTGAACATGGAACTGTGTATTACATCATGTTATTTATTATAGCATTTTACACAGGGAGATTCCAGGTTAAACTAATGTGTGGATAATCCTAATATTTCTTATACTCCAGGAATAGATCACACTTCAGAACTGTTACTTTTGATGGTTTTCTAGGTGACTGGCTAACCACTGACTTAATGAAAGCCTGTGATCATTCAAACACTTACAACAACAAGCATGTCTGAGCAATAAAATAAAACAAAGAAGTGCTGAAACTTGAGCTAAAAAATACAGAATAGCGGCTCTACTACAGCACAGAAAGCTATTCCATATATACTGAAAATAAGTCTGTTATGGAAGGTAGCAGCAATTAAGTGCTTGAGCTCAGCTCTAGGGTAGCCAGTAATTAACACTATTACTATTAATAAGAACAATATATAATATTAGCAGTAACTAATAGGGTCTGATTAACAACTGTAGAATCAAAACTGATACTTACAGTAGTTTATTTGGCTTGTTATGAATTTTATTTTCTAAACGTTATAAAAGCTTCTAATAACTGTTAAGTCTTACGAAAGTGACTATATATAAAGGCAAAGCTGCATGGTACTTATGAACACTCTACTGTTTTGAGAGCATGTATGGAATTATAACAAGGTCACTAGAATACTGAAAGCCCCAGATTCTTTTGACACAAAAAGTACAATGTTTTTTTTTTTTTTTGCACATAACTTGTAAGTTATGTACATCATTTTCCCCACAGACATTTTATGACTATCTGCAGCTACGTAGTTTTACTCGCCACAAATGCAACTGCAGTTACATGTGAGATAAAATTAAATGTGCTCTTATACTGATGAAATTCTTTCTTCCTAGATGTAATCTCACTTATGCAGTGAAGGCATAGAATTATTTAGTTACATGACGTGGATAGCATTTCAGACATTATCAACAACAACATAAATAAACAATGTAATTTGCCCAGCACACCTTCCCCTTTCACTCACATTCTGTTCACAGAAGTTGAATAAGTGCGTTATAAAGTTGAATCCAATGGCCCTCCTCTTTAATTGTGGTACTGGCAGAAGAAGAACCAGTTAAATTTGTGTCACTTTGAAGAACACAGTAATACACTGCTGTTACCAGACCCTGCTTTAGAAAAACTTTCTGTGTTCATTAACGGACTTGTTACAATTTGTCTGATACAATGAACTAGGTGTCCTCATATTATTCTTATTCTGGTATATCCTTTCACACCTTTCCATGAGCAGCTATGAAGTGACCTAAAACAAAGGATATGCAGTAAGAATTAAACTGATCAAAGAACCTATGATGTATGATATGTTCCCATACAACTTGATGATCAAAACCATTTGATAATACAAGGCAGGCTATGGGCCAGATTCAGTAAAGCCTATCTTAAGTGTACACTAAGTGTACATGATATGTATTCAAGAACATTCTTATCACATTTTTTTGTGTTTTCTAGTCAGTCAGAAAGATTACACTAAGTGTACGAGTAGTCTACACTTTGTGGTAACCTTTATGAATCTCTGTCAATATTTAAAGCTGCAAGAATATCAGCAGGAAAACAAATTAGAAGGAAGAAGGTTTGAGTTAAGTTTGAGTCTTTTATTGTTCAAGAACAGATCTGAGTGTAGATGACTCTATCACATATGAGCATGCCTTGCGTGCTCCTATATGGACAATCACTATCACCATATGCTAGAGCCATGCTACACCAGCCATGAAAAGTGCCTCATAAGTCATACTTTAGTAGAGAGAAAAAGTATGCAAACTGTTGAATAAGCCATCAAGCTTAAGAAACATATTTTTTATGCCACATCTGTCAGTGCATGTTGTCTATTACAGGACTATGTGTTAGATTTTGCATCTTTGAACATAGAGTTCCTAATAATAAATACCTGTTTTTGTTATGCTGCATCTGTCAGTGAATCTTTTTATATTACAGGACCATGCATTAGATTTTACATCTTTGAATAGAGAGTTCCTTATGTAGAAGAAGGCTGTCACCTGCATGTGGCCTTCCATTGATGTTGCAGTGCTGCCCTTCACTTGGCATTTAAGCGAATAGGGTCTAGACAGTGCTGAACGAGCACTACTACACATTCACCCAGTCATGCATTTTTTCTAGTGTTAAGAAGTGATCAGTGAATACAGTGCTGATGTAAGATTGTACCAGAGTCAGGCCCAAGACAGTGCTGTGCTAAGGTTTCTCAAACAAGTTAGTACTGTGCTATGGTTTCTTGAACAATTATTATTGGAGACTATAGAGAAGGCTATTGCAAGCCCATGTTTGGCCTGCATACAAACTGGTGCAAAAATATGTGAGGTGTTATGGATACTGACAATTTTCTGGATGTTTCGCACAATACTTTGCAGCCATACATTGGCACTTTTACTGATGTCTTGTGCAAGTATGAGGTGCTTAGTTCAAGCTTTTTACTTTACCAGCTTCTACGTGTTTACTGCATTGTTGTACAAAAGCTACTGTAACACAATATATTACAGTACAAACACCTATAAGCAACCACTGAAAGCTGCAAGCAGCCTTGAACTACTAGCTTTCTTTCATTGTCTGGCCGAGGGTAGGCACAATGTTACTCTCATGGGGACCCTTCCAGGCCTCCACAAATATATTCCTTCCAGTGTTAAGGGACCCTGTTATTTGGGTATATGCCTTGTTCAGTTTGGATTCATTAGCAGATATATCTATTTAACTCTCGTCAATTATATTTTTTCATTTCTGCATTTTGCACTCCTACTGCTGGTTTCTTAGGTTTTTATAGCATAACTTCCTTTATTATTACAGACCTTACTTCAGTCCTTACTTAGTTGTTTCTCTCTTTCTGTTTTTATAACTAATTGCTGTGGCTGGTATTCTGATCTGTGCACGTGTGTGTGTGTGTGTGTGTGTGTGTGTGTGTGTGTGTGTGTGTGTGTGTGTGGTGTGTGTGTGTGTGTGTGTGTGTGTGTGTGTGTGTGTGTGTGTGTGTTTGTAACTTATATTAATGATAGACCATAGTTAAATGGTATGATAAAGAAATGTATTTGATACACTGTGCAATTACTTTGCTTTGGCATTCTTAACTTGTCACTAAACGTTTGCCTACATTTATTTATTTTCTCTTTGTTGACAAGGTTAGTACCACTACCAGTGACCTCTTTTCAGGAGATATCTGAGGTGGCATTCATACTGACTAGGAGAAATAAGGCCAGGGCACCAGGATTTTGTACATCCGGGTCTATAGTAGATACTCGAAGTTACTGAACTTCGAATACGATATGATTGACACCATATCGTCAAAGTCCAGTAACATCGAATACCTAATAAAAACATTAAATAAAGTCAAAACACAGAAGTACTTGCTCTAAGCAGGGGGGCAAGCACCCCTGCACCCCCCACGTGGGGAGCTGTATCGCCCACACCCCCCGCTACTTAAATATTCCAACTCCGAGACCACACTACATTGAAGTAAACGGAAATCTCCCCTCAAGGAGATTTCCTTTTACCTCTTCAATGTTCTGTGGTTTCGCTGTTTATGTGTTGGCAATGTCAGATTCGACATTGTGATCATTTAAGATTCTGATATAGACTCGTATATCCACTTGAGCTACCAGCAACTCAGACAGCCCTTGATGGGAAAATTCCCCAACTCTTTTTTGATAAGTGCCATGTCATTTTTTTATACCCACTTGAGTTTCTGCTGACTCAAGCAGTCCTTGGTGGGGAAATTCATCTTCTCTTTTTGATAAGGGCCTTGGCATTTCTTCCATCCACCTGAACTGTCACCAACTGCAGCAGTCCTTGGTAGATGATCAAATGTTTATCTACATACTTGCCCCAATTCCAATGATCCAGATGGCCTGAGTTATATTAGAGTTTGGGCACTGGAGGAACCAGGATGGGGAGGATAGAATGAGAAGTTATTGCCAGGTTGTCCATCACCGGGGAGGGACATAGTCTGGCCTGCAATACTAGCCTCAAAAAGGAGTGCAGAAGCGTTGCAGGAAGTATATGGATAGGATGAAGACCACACTGCACATTATCTAGGGGATGTGGCCATGTGTGTATGATACCTGCACTTGGAAACAGCTACTGAGGAGTTACAAGCTGCCATAGTGAGGGGTTAAGTATAGTGAGAGTGGGCCCACATGTCTATGGATGACCTGCTCCCAAACAACTAATTCTTGTCTTTTGAGAAAATTAATAGGTTTGTAAGGCTCTCATCCTGATCAAGCAACAAATGGGCTGTAGAGCTCTCACTTTGACTGAGAAATGACTAGATCTGAAGGATCAAGATTACTTTTATATAAATGTAAATGTGCCTATGTCACAAGTGATAATTCAATAAAGTTGTTAAAAAAGAGGGTCAACTGGATGCTAGGAGTGGAGCCCAAAGTGATAATTTTGAGAGATAATAAATAAATAATTAACATCATTAACATCATCAACCATATTGACACACTTACTCCTAGTTACTGCAGTGATATAAAGTAACTTCACAGATTATATACACACAATATCTCATAGCACTCCCCAAAACATTACTGCCTACCTAAGTCAACCTGATAAATGAAATTCACTCGCATTTGAATGAAAAAATTAAAACAAGTAGCCAAATGGTTTGCCTGCAAAATTGACCCTATTCCAACTATCTACAAAACCAGCTAAAATATACTGACAAAAAGTATAACTAAACAATAAAAAAAATAATACTTGCATAACTGCCTCTATTACAGGCTGCCATGGAGTCCTACACAAAGGATTCCAAGGCTTCTTTATCCCCCTTGCTGCTCATAGGTCCCTCCACACGACCACTAATCCTCTTCACCTACTGTTTCCTTTCGTTGTCCTGGCATCGCCACACCTTTCATTTGGATAATATCTTTCTTGTCCTTCTACACCTTATTTTACTATTCAGCTTTTTCCTCCATCATTTCAACACACCTTGATACATACATACATACACACACACACACACACACACACACACACACACACACACACACACACACACACATATACATTTGAAAGTATGACTTACATCAACAAAAAGCTCCTCAGAACACATTCCAGTGAAAGTAAAGAATCAAACCCCAAACCACTGAACTGCCAGTAAAATACAGAAACAGCACTTTTGCAGGGGTCAAGCTGTCCTGCAGCCCCACATTCTCAACATCTCTAAATATGCTGAATCTAAAAATGCACTTCAGTGGACAGTAGGAGAAAATTCCTTTCTCCACTTTTCATGATCTTGCTGTTACAGTTGCAAAGGTTTCAATGAAATTAGAAATCAATTAAACAGAACTGATTATTCTTGTCTTATTGAAAACTTACTCAATGAACATAAGGGATTATTTACATATTGATTGAAATCATATACAAATATTGATTAAAATCAACTTATTTTTTGTCCATTGTAAGTACAAACTCATGGAATATTCAGCGTCTTTAAAGCTGCATTTACAAATATGGAAATAATGCATTAAATATACATTTTTTCTGCCAGAATTGACAATATGTAGCCATGTATTTCCCAGTTAATTTCCTTAGTAAGAGATAATTAAGACTTTAAAGGTAAAACTGGAAACAAAAACAGAATAAAAAACATGGATGTGCAGTATTTAAATGTTGAGAGATAATTCGCTGTACACTAGTAAGGGTGTTGCTGGTCAACGTGCTTGGCTCAGCAGATAAGGCAGCCTGGGACTAACATGACAGGAGGAAAGTTGACAGGCCCAAGTTGGTCCAATAAGTACTTTCACTGGCATGTGCTTTTCAGTGGCACACCACTGCCAACAAATATGTGATGTGGTTACCCCACCACTGCCAACCAATATGTGATATCCCCCCACCTCTGGGCCAGTAATCAAGGAGCCTCAATCCTCATCAGTGGCAACAGTGGGGGACATTCACTGAGAGGATAACAGGTACACACACAGTATCTCCAGATGCAGCTCTCTGCATCAAGCACAATTAAGCATAATTTCCCTTAACAGCACACTGGGAACACAGTCAGTCTGGGGCTGGTTTTTCCCTCTTTCTCCAGATCCCCAATAAGACTCCCCACTAGCACAGCTACAGAGTTAAGATCTCAGCTGAGTGTCCAAGCCAAGATCTCCAGCACCCTCTCCGTCCAACCAGTACTTCGCGTCCCTGCCCAATGTAGCTGACACCCACACTGTTAAGAGTTTGATTTACCCTGCCTCATACAAACACAGACCTGGGAAAAGCTGGCACAGGTTTACTAGTCATGCTTCCTTCTACCCAGACTATAAGGTAGCTATGACTGCCAGCAGACACTCCTGGCTATCTTGAGGCTCTTCCAAGGTTACCCAATAGACTGAGTGAAATTAATATTATTAAATGGTAGTTTGACCAAGAACAAGGCTGTTAGGAGTGGCCCACACAGTGTTATCAAATAAACATGCAAGTACTCTCAAAACTTAAATATCTCTAAAAAGATCAGCCACAATAAAAGGTTTAAATATATCTGATAATAAGTAATAAGAGAACAAGATAATACTAAGTATATATATTCACAGTGATATCAGAGCTTAAAATCACAGGAAATATTTAAAACAACAGTGAAGGACATGCTCAGACAAATAAAGAAAAAAACAATATCTAAATTAAGCTTTATTATATTCCTGTCTGAATCTAAGAGAAATATACTGTTCCCTAATAACTTACTTAAGACAGAATACAGAATGCTCCTGAGACATCAGTTTCCTCTAATATTAAAACATTATTTCTATACAGAATGACTTCACATATATCTGGTCATCGTTTCCCACAGTATCGCCAACCCTGGAGACTGTCAGGATTTTAACACTTACATGTAAAAAATACACATACAAGTAATTTGCTCAGATCTGTTGAGCTTCTGGAGGTCATAAAATACTAAACACTTCCACTCTTCCTGAGTGTCAGTTAGTCCACCCCAAAGACAATACAGAAAGCTTCCTAGTACAGACTTTGTGTCTCTGGTTGCATTGAAACCTGTGAGATAGTACCTTTATGGCCTAGCCCATAAAGTGATTTAATTTCAGATATATTTTAACGTTTGCTGGACTGAGGTTAACTTTCCAGTTTCCTCTGTTAAAACGTATACATTAAAACAGTTACAATAGTGCATGTACATTTCTGTTCTCTCCAGTAAGGCACACTGTAGATACATTTCAAACACAAGCACTTTACAAATATCTTTTCAACATAAAAATCTGAATAAATCAGTTTGATATACACATGACATACAGTTCTAATACATTTGTAACACAAGCATCTTGTATAACTCAGTTTGTTATTAATAAATGACATACAATTATTTACAAAATTCCAGCTAGCTGTGATGGGAGTATCTTGTATTGTCACACATGCATTACAGCTTCCAGCAAGGATGTGATTTCCTAATAACATTCCTAGAAGAGCATTAGATGCAAACATGACACCCACATTGCACAGAGAAGGAAAGTCTGCAAGATAAAGACCACAATCTTAGTTTGAAAAACGGGAGTGCAAAACATTTAAAAATTAGTAAGAATCAGCACAGATCACTTTAATGACAGAGTAAACACATTTTCCCACAGTGTTGTGGCCTCAATTCAATCTGCTCTTTATCTCAAGATACATGCTTTATATTTTTAAGTATGCCGAGTTCTACACCAATGCTTTATACAAACACCTGTATAACTGCATTGACTCAGCTGTACCTGATAGGACCAAAAACAAGCTCCTTAAAGAAGAGCAAACCTACCTGGTGGACAACTGCCATTAACAGGCTTTACAACAAGAGGAATAAATTGTTGTCTAAGAATAAGAGGAAGCGAACCCTAAACTGGGAATACTCCCTCTTCAGCTTAAACAAGTAAATAAGACTTCTTGTGAAGTCCTCCAAAGCAAACTACAAATCCAAATTAGCTTCCTCAACTAAGGACGATCATATGACATTCTTTAGTTACATCCATAGCCTAAAAGGAAAGACCCAGATTTCTGCCGAACTGATAGTTAATGATACCACATATACTGAGTCTGTGAACATAGCTAACCTACTGTCCAACAGGTTTTGTGAAAACTTCACACCCCTGTCCCCACCATACATACCCCATGACATCCCTTCCACCTGTCGCCTACCTTGTATATCTAAAGAGCAGATCATAAACACCCTCTCTAATGCCAAAAACACAGCATCTATGTGACCTGATAACATCCCATACTCTGTCCTACATGGGCTCAAACAAGAATTAGCAACACCATCATGTACTCTTTTCAGTCATAGTCTAAGCACTGGCTTTGTCCCAGATGAATGGAACTATAGACCTATTAGTCTGACTAGCCGTATCTGCTAGGCCATGGAACGAATCATCATGGACCTTATCAACAAAGATATAGGTAATCTCCATACACTTGACCCAACTCAGTTTGGATTTGTCAAAGGGAGATCTTGCCTGTTAAACCTGGTGGACTTCTTTGAGACAGTCATCAAGGCCTTGGATGAGGGGAAATCTGTGCATACAGCTTAGCTAGACTTAGCCAAGGCTTTTCACACTATCCACCACTCAGGCATCATTGACAAACTCACCCAGCTAGGTATCAACCCTTATATCATTAGATAGGTCGCTAACTGACTCACTGATAGAACCCATATACTCAAAATACGGGACTCCACCTCCAATAGCAGACCTGTAACCAGTGGTGTTCCATGGGGTCAGTCCTGGGACCTCTACTTTTGGAATCTATTTCTACAAAGTACAAGCAAAAACTAAAGGTCTGTGGCTGACAAAGTAGTTTGCTAATGACTGCAAACTGGGAGCTGTCATAGAATCTCCAAATTATGCCAATATCTTACAAGACGGCCTTACACAAACAAATGATTGGTGCCAAAGGCATGGCCTTAAACTGAATGCAAAAACATGTATTATCATCCCTTTTGGTAAGAGTGATGTTCCTGCTAACTACCACATCAATAGCAACACCCTGGTGAGAGACCAGGGCACACAGGTTGACAGCAATCTTACATTTGATCACCATGTCTCTACAGTGGTAAGAAGGGCATTTTATATTGCTCATCTCATAAGTAAGGGCATTGCTCTAGGGAAAAAAAAGAGGTTATAAACTCCCTGTACTCTTCCCATCATCAGGTCAATAATTGAGCACAATACCCATTTTGGTATGTACCTTTCCAAGCACCTGCAGCAATTGCAGAAGCCACAAAGCTTCCTCACAAGGAAAATTTAAGGTCTTCAGCACCTGTCATATGTGGATCTTCTGAAATCACTGTCACTTTATTCTGTTTCATATAGACTACTCAGCGTTGATCAATGCCTTGCATATAAGGCAATCTTTGACCCTGCTTTATTGGGAACGCTGCATATCTGAAAGTGAAATGGTACATGGGTTACTCACTCTAAAGACCTTAACCTGCTATATGACATTAATAAAACCTGATTCTGTCCTATGTGGATTGTCTGAAATCACTATCACTTTATTTTGTTTCATATAGACTACTCAGAAGTGATCAATGCCTTGCATGTAAGGGAGTCTCTGACCCTGCTTTATTGGAAATGCTGTATATCTGCAAGTGAAACTGTACCAGGGTTATTCACTCTAAAAACCTTAAGCCTGCTATTTGACATTAATAGAACCTGCTGGAGGGACAGATTTGTCTCCCAGAGATTACCAAACCTTTGGAACAGCATCCCACTTCATGTCAAACAGAGCACCGCATTGGCTCTCTTCAAATGCAATCCGGATGATTGAATGGGTAACCGTAAATTCACCCTGGGGGTTCACCTATGTCCCTCTTGGACATGGGTATTAGGTGCTGATTATGGAAATAAGGGTAGAACTTGGATAGGCTTGTAAGGGCTCTATGGCCATTAGCCTAGTAACTTCCTAGATCCTATGATCCTACGTAGCTTGTTAATTTTTACAGATATGCTCTATAATTTTGTGAATATCTTTTTAATTCTTCTAAACTCTCAAATTACATTTATAATCTAGTCATTTGATAGCTAGGCAGTAAACAACCATCCATAAACAGTGATTGCCAATTGTATAAAAAAAAAATTAAACTGTGCAATAGGAGTAAGCGCTTTGGAGGAGTGGAAGTTATGGCAAGATATTTTTCCACTTGGTATGAACATTGGGACAATCAAATTTGACCAGTTGCAAGCAAATCTTAGCATAACTCTTACTCTTCCATGGTTTTAAGCCTATATTAGTGTCCCTTTGCAAGCCAAGTGTACTTGGGTGGTAGATTAGTTATCATAATGGAGTTTTGGAGAAATATTATTTCTTATATGAAGCCAGGGCTACCAGCTGCTTGAATGTTGAGGCTTCAAGACAAAACTGGTCTGAAAATTACACTGACAGACAGCAGTGTTTTAAGATGTGAGTACTTTATGATTAGTGGATTGCCAGGGTGATTTCCACAATTTAGTCTTAAACCGCTGCAGGGTTAACTACCTGGCAATGTGAACCTTGGCTCTAGATGATTGTCACTTTTGAAGTGACACCCAAACACCATGTGGAAAATGGAAAAAAGCGGTTGTGGATGGATGGATGTCTTTGCTGCCAAACAAATTAGGTATAAAAGTCTTACGTGCTTAGCTGTGCAAAATCTTCATGTTATGGAGAAGAAGAGGCATCATGAACATAAATCCCACTGGGAATCCCACTACATCTGAGTGGCACACTAAAGCTTGTATCACAAAAACTCAGCAATAGCATCTTGTAAATAATGAGCTTGATTTTGCGCGCGCGCACACACACACACACACACACACACACACACACACACACACACACACACACACACACACACACACACACACACACACACACACACACACACACACACCACACATGTATTCAAGCTGATCATTGTATGAGCTAATGAAACAAAAGGGAAACATTTACTGGGGGCAAGATACCTCCTGGACCTACCCTCACAACCTCCTCACTTTATTATTCTCACTTTGAGGTTGCTGAACTTTGAAGAAAGTATGACTGCTGCCTCTCTTTCTCTGTATTGTTGCGAGATTGGACCATGCACTAAATACGGATATATGACAGAATGCATTCTCACTTGCATGTGATTGCAGTAGTTGTGACAAAAACAATTGCAGTTGATCAACTATAGCATGGATTCAAGTGATCTAAGCAGCCTCTGGTGACCTGTTAAAGTGGATCTTCTACTTTCTCCTGTAGTTATTAGTGATGCTGATGTAGAACATGTGAATCCAGGACATTATCCATTTAAACTACATTTCAATATTGAAGAAAGAGGTTTGGAAACATAAGTATGTATCATGTGAATAACTATCTGTCTAAAGTTCTGATTCTTCCAGCCATTCATATCCCATTCTTTTGAAGATAAGGCTATATAAAGGGACAGAGAAGTAACTTTTATAATGCACTTAGGGATTATTTTGAGAGGATCATGGCCAAGTCTAAACAATTTATTTCATATGGGTTAGGATAGGACATTTTAATAGCTTTGTAGGTTTTTTTATAAAATACTTTTAGTAAAAAATAAATAGTATGAAACATGACCACTTAAATCACTTTTTAACTACAGCCTCAAAACAGGCTACATACCAAGCAAATGGAGGATGCCAACAGTTATCTCCCTTCACAAGTGTGGACCATTAACCAACCCTGGAAATTGCAGACCCATTAGTCTGACTAGTCTAATATGCAAAGCCATGAAATAAATTATCATGGAAGTGATCCACAAAGACTTTGGGAAACTACAGACAATGGACCCATCCCAGTTTGGTTTTGTCAAAGGAAGGTCATGCCTACTTAACCTGGTAGACTTCTTTGAGAAGATATATCTAAAGTGAAATAACTTGACTGAAAAAAAATAAATGTTGAAATGACTCCAGTCACAACTAAATAACTTCAAGAATTTATTAAAATATAAATAAAATAAAGTGAGTGCTTTTGTCTCACCACAGAAACTTCATCAGACAAATAATGCCTTCCACATCACTTCCTTAAATACCCTCCTTAATTAACCCCTTGCAGTACATGTCATACAAAATAGCCTTTCACTTTTATAAATAAAGTGTTAATGAAAAACTGTTTTGCAAGCTTAAGTGTCATAACCTTTTCCACAAATTTAAAAGTTGAAAGTACCAAGAATTACAGAGCCTAAACATATTATTTAAGTCTCCATCATCCTGTAATAACTGCCCTTTCCCTTAAAATGGGTTTCTCTGAGAAGGTAACCAAGGCAATGGATGAAGGAAAATGGTACATACTGCCTACCTAGACTTGACTACAGTATTCAACACAATACCCCATTCAAGTATTGTGGACAAACTCAATGAACTAGGCATAATTCCCTACACAATTCATTGGATTGACAGATGAATCACAGATAGGACCAAAGAGGTCAGGATTGCTGAGACTACTTCCACCAAGAAGCAGGTCAACAGTGGAGTATCACAGGGCTCTGTTCTGGTCCCACTCTCATTTGGCATCTACTTCTTGGAGGTCACAGCCTGAGTCAATGGCATTTGGCTCATGAAGCTCACAGACAACTGCAACTGGGAGCTATCATAAATTCCAGCTATGGCACTAACATCCTGCAAGAGGATCGAGCACAGGCAAATGGCTGGTGTCAAAGCCAAAGATTAAAATTTGATGCAAAGAAGTGTGTCATAGTACTTTTTGGGAAAACGTCTACCCAGACAATTACTCCATTTATAAGATATCACTATTTAGAGATCTGGGAACATATGTAGCAAGTAATCTGACCTTTGACCAAGGGAATAATATCCAGATACAGGAAGTTCGAGTACCATTCTACATACCCTTATCAGACCTATCATTCAGTACAATGCCCCCCTCCATTGGCATGTACCTGACTAGGGATATGCAACAGCTGGAATGCCTACAGGGGGTCTTCACCAAAAGAATCCAGAGTATTAACATACTGCCCCATACAAAATTGCCTTAGACCCTTGTCTCTGTACTCGGTCTCCTACAGGTTGTTGAGAGGCAATCTGTGAC
Source organism: Protopterus annectens (assembly GCF_019279795.1). NCBI lineage: Eukaryota > Metazoa > Chordata > Ceratodontiformes > Protopteridae > Protopterus > Protopterus annectens. Next base: position 1,842,308,425 of record NC_056731.1, read on the forward strand.
TGGCATATAAATCATCCTTAGATCCAGCCCTGCTGGAGCTTTTGCACATTCACAAAACAAGCAGCACCAGAAACACTAGATCCAAGGATTTGAACTTTTCTTGCAACTTAAATAGGACATGCTGACGAGACAAATGTGTGACTCAAATGATCCCTATGCTCTGGAATAGGCTCCCCATCCAAGTGAAGCACAGTCCATCCCTAACTCTATTCAAATATAACCTTGACCACTGGTTGAGAAATTGCAAATTTATCACTGGGTTGGACCCATGTCTCTTGTAGACAGAGGTCGACAATAAACATTCCCTAACTATCATTGGATGGGTAATCATAAATTTATAGCTGGACTGGCCCCCATGTCTCTTGTAGACTGAGACCAGAAGTAAATACTGCCTAATATATGCCCCCACATAACAACCTCCAAACCAACATACCCATCCTATAGCTGTCTGAAAAGTATCAATATAAAAGCCCATACATCTAAAGATCAAGTGCAAATACTTTTATCACTTCTTTTTTAAACATTTTATTGCATTTTAAAATAAACTGAAATAAAATTACAAAACTTAAAAATCAACTGAAACAAAAAACAAGAAACAACATAAAAAAACTATATACGACATCCATAACAAATGCAGATATAAAATTACAGCATTAATATTTTTCTAATATATCTTTAAGTTTTTGCCAAGATTGTTTCTTGTGAGTAACATGTGAAGTTCTATTATACAGAGTCTGTGATCCTTAATACATACTGTTGTTACTATTCAAGTAAATGCTGAAAAACAGAGGAAACTTTTACGCTTCCAATTTATTGTAGTAACCTTTCTGGCAATAACCAAGATGGACAATCGGAGAGGCCCTTGAGTTTTAGGAACAGGACCTGGAATGGGAATATAGAATAAAATCAAAGAATCTGTTATATTACATTTTGTCTGACCACAAAGCTTTAGCAAAATTTCAGAATTCTTCCCAGAATGGCACAACCATTTGACATTTCAAAATCATATGTTCCCAGTCTGCTTCCAGGATCTTATACTTTCTTTTTTTATAAAAAAAAGTGCTATTTCACATGGTGTTAAAAACTTCTATGTAAAAACTTCCACGTAAAAATGTTCCAATAAATAGATGATGTGGAGGTATTTACAGACTGCATATATAATTTTTCATTGGCCTGTGAAAATGCTTCCTTGTTTATTTTTGTAGAATAGTCCCAAATGAAAGACATCAAAACCTATAAGTTCGGTTAATAAAATTCTACAAATTATTGATATGAAAGATTTACTTTTATATTCAACTGTATTAATCTGAAAGAAGGAATCTATGATTTTAGGAAATGGTTTAGTGTTCATAACTAATGACATTTGCAATTTATTGTTCAATAATTCCCTTTAGGCCTGAATAGCCAACCAGTTACTATTATTTGTATTAAATCTGGCCAAGAGTTTTTCTACAGTGTTTATTTTATTTCTATCTAAGAACTGATACCAAAATTTTTAATTATCTTTCCCAAGAGTAGTTATTATGTTTATATTGAAAGATTCTAGACAACCAGCAAAGTAAGCTATAGGAAACATCAAGAACAGCAATTTCTTAAGTAAATAATTACTACTCATTACTGTTTTGAAAACAACCAAAATATGTTTAATACTAAAAGTATAAGTAGTGATGCTTCTATTATTTATACAATAGCCTTTTAAAGCCCAATGTGCTATATTAATGTTTGATGAAGCATTAAAATTTGTTTCAGTTAGCATGTTTGAAGCTAAAATTACTTCATGTAGGAATTTCCCGTTTGAACTATATGTTGAGTTAAGCCAAAGACTCACAATGTTTAAGATAGTAGATTTAATGTATAGATCAATATTTGGGAATCCAATGCCATTCTCTTCCCAACTTTTTACATGCCACTCATATGATATTCTTGGCTTTTGAGGATACCACAGAAATCTTTATATTATTAAGATTTCTGTAAGTTCAGCCTTTTATTAGTCTTATTAGAGTGTGGTATGAATAATGATCGAGCAAGGTACAATATTTTGATAATATTGTCATTTTTATTAATATAAGCCTATCTTCCATTGAGAAGAATTTTTTCCCAACTTTCAACCAGTTTTGAAATGTTATTAGCTAAATGTTTATAATTCAATGATACTGTTTCCTTCCATCTAGTTTTTATATTAACTCCTAAGTATTTAAGTTGCTTGTTTTCCCAATTAACTATTTGTATTTTTTTAAAAATGATGCAGCTTTTTATTTATTAACATTACTTCTGTTTTATTACGATTACATTTATATCCGTAAATTTCCTCATAGCATTTTATTAACTTAATAATATTTCCTAATGAAGATTCAATGTTATTGATAGTTAATAAAATATAATCTGCAAATAACTGGATTTTAGAATTATAATTATCATTAATGGAGAAACCTTTTATTTCATTATATCTAATATACATAATAAAGGGATCTATTGCTAAGGCAAACAATAATGGAGATAACGGACATCTTTGTTTTGTTCCTTTTAATATTTTAAAAGAACTAGAAAACAAAGATCTAATTTTAACAAAATAAATGGTATTATTATATAATGTTATTATTATTTCTATGAAGCTTGAGGAAAACTTACACTCTTTAAGTTATTTATAGCCAATTAACTGAATCAAAAGCTTTATCAATGTCAAATTAGTATCGATAATTATTTTTTACTTTTATTGGCAAAGTCTATTAGAGATAAAAGTCTGATAACGTTATTTGCTACCCCTCTCCCTGAGATAAAGCCAGTTTGATTATCTTTAATCAAGTTTGGTATTATATTAATCTTTTAGTCAACACATCCATAAAAATGTTATACTCCACATTTAATATTGTAGTAGGACGATACAAAGAACATAACTTACAGCCTTTATTTTGTTTTAAGAAAGGGAAATCAATGAGCATTTCCATGAAGGAATTTCTAATTTCATCAAATGCATTTACTAACACTTTTGAAGTATTATCTGGGATTGTTTTATGTAATCCTGAATCCAGGAGCTTTGCTATTTTTCAAGCTTTTCATTTGCTCTTCTAGTTCTTTAGCAATAACAAATTTATTTAACTTATCATTTTGTTCTTTCAATACTTTTTGTTTATATTTTCCTTTAAGAAGCTATTATATTACAATTATCCAAAGTTAGATCTCTATTATTGATTTCTTCAGAATGTTTCCTAAAGGCATCGAAAATGTCTTTCAAATTTGTTGCTCTTTTCCATTTATTATTCACTTGATATATAATTTCTTTAATATAATTTATGTTATTTAAAATCTTTAATCGTATTGCTAATCTATGTAAATGTTTAAGATTTACAGTATAGGTTTGTAATTTACGTTTCTCCAAATTTATTGCAACTTTATGATTTAATATTTCTATTTATTTTTGATTTCATGTTTTTAGTTCTGCAGTTATATTTCTATCAGATGGTTTTAACTTCAATTTTAACCTATCAATTCTTATTTGAAGCACCTTTAATTCATTGTTGCATTCTTTTTTTATTAAATACCAATTCTTTATTCTACCGTAAATATAGGCCTTTAGGGTGTCCCATAGAATAACATCAGAGACTTCACCATTGTTATTAGTATCTATAAAAATTTTAATTAATTTAAAAGCCATTCTCTGAACCCTTTAGTTTTAACTATATATGCCGATATTCTTTGCCAATATATTAATTCTTTAGGTTTTAAATTAAGTTTAAAAATAATGGCATTGTGGTCAGACAAAGGACAAGATGTTATCAATACTTCTTCTACTTTTGAATGTAGCTCATTAGATACAAAGACTTTATCAATATTTGTTTGAGTACCAAATCTATATGAGTAATGAGTATAAATTAAGGAATTTGCCAGTTTTACCTCTTGAATATTTCTAAGATTCATCATATTTGTAAAATTGCTTAGTTATTTATCAGTGTCAGTTATTTTAAGTTTCTTATCTTTGGTGGCATCATTTTCTAATAATATATAGTTGAAGTCTCCAGACACATTTCATCCTTTGCATCTAAAGCTATAAGGTCCAAATACTTTTTTGGTACTTTAGAACCCATCCCAGGAATCCAACAGATATTAACAAAAGTATATTATTTCTTATCTATTTCAAGCACAACCAATCTCATCATGCCATTTTTGTCAGTGCAAAAGTCAATCACTTTAGATATAATTAATGATTTCCACCAAAGTATTATACTGCCTCTCCTTTCAACATTATAGTGTGACTCCACCAGTATCGAATAATGGTTGTATGTCAATTTTTCAAAGCCTTTCTTTATTAGATGTGTTTCCTGTAAAAAGACTATATCAGCTTTTTTTTATTTTAAAGTACTTAAACAAACTACCTCTCTTCATTTGATTATTTAATCCATTTATATTTAATGAAAAACACATATATTGTCATTTTTAAATTTTGTAGAGTCTAGCAAATTTGAATAGTAATTCTCATAGTTTAGTCAGTATTCAAGTTTAACATATTTTGTTATGGACAAACGATCAAAAATATTCCGTAACAATTTAATAAAGATATTAACCTTCCCTAACATGGAATGTGTCATTCCTAGTTTGATGACATAGTCATTCAAATCAACATCTTTAATGCTTCACTAACCATTCTTCTGATTCTCCCTCTGAAGAGATACCTTCAATGTTTAATACTCTTCTGAACAAACCCCCTCTAATAATAAACTACATTATTTTACTTAAAATTAAAATTAAATTTACTTTTAACTTGCATTCATTTAAAATCATATTAAATAAATCTATCTAATTATAGTGGGCTAAAATAGTAACAATTTTCATAAGTATCTCATCTGCTGTGAATAACAAGAACAGTAAATAAAATATTCACATTTGTAACTAGCTATATGTATATAACACACTGGTTAATCCATACTACTTATTAATATTTCATACCCTATAAGTTATTAAATTAGTTTGTTATGTTTAAAACATTAACTATATAACTGTCTGTAGCTATCGTAGAAATTAAGAGCAACTCAATAATATGACCAAGCTATCAAAATTATCTATAACATTCATAATGCACAAAAGCTATATATTAATCAGTTAATTATATTCCTTTTAAATTATCAGTTAACTTAATACAACACATTGTATGTTTCTATAAGCAAATAATTGTCCCATCTATACCCACTAACTCTCCCCTAGACTAAGTTGAAAAGCTTTCCCTTAAAATGCCAACGAACCTCATATGAACTTGTCTATATTCTCCTCCTTTGACAAACTGGCTAGTATTTTTAGTTTTTCCTTTCTTCTCTTATCTTCATTACATCTTCATGATTATCTCTATTAAACATATTGTATGAACAACAATAATATGTTACTACCTGCTATACTTTTAATTGTACTGTATGTCTAAACCACTATGCTTATGTAAATATCTTATGCAATCATATGTTATTATCTGCTATATTTTATAACTGTATGTGTAAACAACAATACTCGTGTAAATATCTTATGAACAGTATGTTAGCAATTGTTTCTGGAGCTATTCTCCCTGGTCCTTCACTGAAAACAGAGAGCTTTGTCCAGTCGGACCTCCCCGGTAAACAAATGTAAAATAAATACATACAAATAAATTGTTTTATAAACTCATAGGATTTTTAAGATCTGACAGATTATATTTGCTCACCTAGTTGACAATACTACAGTACATTTGTAACCAACCCATTACTTTAATATTACTAAAGACTGATGACAACTTCCATTCAATAACCAATCTATACAAACAGGCTCATTAGCAACTAAAAATTCACTTCCTCATTTCCTCTAACCCATGACACATATAGATATTATATGTACCCAAAGGTTTCTATTTACTTCATATCAGTATTTCAGGAATATAGTTCACATAATCATAGCCAAAAATAATCACGTGTCAATGAACTACCCATACATAGCTCTAAGATCTCAGGCATACTTAACAAATTCCATTAAGCTAGTTTAGCATTAATATCAGATTCAAATTAGATTTAAATATACTGTAGCAATATATTCTACATGTTCCAAATTACATTTTATCAGACAAGTCATTTTTATTTGTCAAAGCTCTAAAATACATTTTAGATTTTTAAGAAAAACTTACAATGTTTAATATATCCAAGATACACATTCCTTCATATAGGCAGTTATGCAACATTATAAAGATGATCATTTTATGGTACTTCATTTTAATAGTAAGAATTATGTACCTTTAATTTTTAACATTTATTTTCTTGAGACCTCATATAATGTGCCTTCTAAAAGATTCATAGATATAAATTCTAAATGACACATTCAGTATAGCACAACTAGGAGAGCGGACTTATAAAACTGACTCTTTAATTGGTTTGGTCAGTTTTATAAGTCCGCTCTCCTAGTTGTGTTTTGTACCAGTTTGTGATTTTCGTAAACATTCAGTATAGCATTTTATATATTTAAGAATGCTTTAAATATTAATTCTAATACTTATATCACATAATACAATTAGTATAAAACAAAGTAGGTTTCTTTAAACTACTTAGGTGTATATTGCCCTTTAAATGCTGTTGTTTCTCTTCCAACACTGTTCTATTATAAATTTCACTTATTTAATTACTTGTCACAATAAGTATAAATATGCTGTTTTCTATTTAATTTCACATTCCTTATTTAAGCCATATTAACATGTTTATTACAAATTAAATCCTATAGTTTCCATAAACAACAATATTATCTTACTTTACTTTCATTTAAATTTCTTTCTGATGTAGTGTTCCATCCTCTAGCTTTACTGTGTTCAAATGTCATCCTCAGCTCACTTTCACTTCCGCTAATTCACAGAGCTGCAAATCTTCCTAACCACATAGATATTACTCGCAAGCCCATTTTAAGTCATGAAATGAGGTAAGACTTGGAATTTAAAGTGGGAAATGCTATCTTGTTATTTATTCTTGTTACACTCTGTGGGGACATGGCAGAAGGATCCGTGACAAATACTGAATTGGATTACAGACCAGTCGGGACTGTAAGGAGTGGCAAAAGCCTATTTGACAGGTTTTAGGCCTGTATGAGGAATGACAGTAATCCCATCCTCCTGTATGAGGTCAGTTCCGGTGAGATGGTGTCCTCCGTGAATACGGCGGATGCAGAGATCTTGAAGAATGCCATAGAGAAGCTTGAAACTGATTCCTTGAAAATCAAATGGTTAACTACTCAAAGGCATCACTTTGAGGTGTATCTGGCTAGGAAAATAATACAGAGAGGGTTACGCGTTTTAAAGATGCTGACAAAAGGCGCACAATATCCTGACCTCCTTGCCAGATGGCAACAGCTCAACCTGGAGGTAAGCACAAAATATTTGACGTTATTGATTATTTTAAGCTGGAGGAAGAGTGCTTGAGACTTTCTATTCTAGAGCAGCAGAAATCGCTGTATAGTAGGTTCACTCAAATTGCTGTTGATCGTTTGTTGGATGGAGTATTAGATGGAGTCTTAGTCTATGAGAGGAGATTGCTTCAACAGAAAAGAAGCAAAATTGATAGAGATACTAAAGACTTCCAGCTGGGCCATGTCTTCACTTGGTCAAAGGCTGGAGACTTGGATAGATGGAATGGACAAGGAACTGATGGTATTTTACCACCATGCTCTAACACTAGTTTAACATCTGGTAGCACTGGTGCTAATACTGAAAAAGGGACAGAGGCATGTACCTCGCAAGCTGTATCCATTGATGCAGGACTGGCGGGTCCAATAGGCACACAGGTACAAAGTAGCCTCACAACTCAGATTAATGATGCTGTGAATGATTCTTTGGTTGAAAATGAGACAGTAACTCAAACTTGATGTGCGTCTAAAAATGTCACGGACTGAATTAACAGGTGCGTCCACAGGGAATGGAAATCCTGTGGATACGGGTTTTCATCAATTCCCTTTACCTATCTCTGTAGAGAGGGAGATGAGGAGAACCTGATCAATCAGCTGAGGAAGACAGAAATGCAAATACTCGGCGGAGAGACAATCCAACCAGTCTGTCAAGAAAATGTGGAACCAAGTTGGGACTGTCTAGTTTGGAACATTTCTAAGCACAATTTAGATATTGATGAACTCACTGTGTAAATCAAAGGGCTCAACTTCATTCTGACAAATCATAGTAATTTAACAGACATTATAATAGCTGTTAAGATGTTATGTTGAATCTTGAATTTGGGGGCAATAATAGTGAACATACTACAATTTTTAAAAAAAACTAGTTTGTATATGCCAAATAATCACCCTTTAGTAGAGGCATTCTACAAATTAGTGGAGGATGATGTATATAAATGCTTCAATGATGAGAATTTTAGGAAAACAGCTAGTTAAACTAAATACAATTTAAGTTTTAAGGAACGGAATGCCTTAAAAAGACTACAGGATGACAGGACCATTACTATTAGACCGGCCGACAAGGGTGGACCAGTGGTAATCATGGATAAGGATGGGTATCAGTGCTCCATGAAAAACATGCTTAGTGATGTAAGGTATTATACTGTTATCAGTGATGCAGAGGTTAATGCTCTTAAGAGTAGAATTTATAGGATGTTGGATGATATGTATAAAAGCCACACCATAACCTCTGAGTTATGCAGATTTCTAGAAGTAGAGTTCCCCAGGATACCAGTTATACAGGACCTACCCAAGATCCACAAAAATGGGGACAATCACCCTATGAGACCGATTGTCTCAGGCAGGGGTTGGTGGACTGAACCCTTTTCACTATACATGGAAAGGTTTCTTCGACCAGTATTGGACCTGAATCCTGTGGTTTTGAGAGATACCAAACAGTTTTTACTGGACCTTTATAGTTTCACCAATGATCCACAGTTGGGCATGGATATATTCTTTGTCACTTTAGATGTACAGTCGCTATTTACTGTTATTTCCAATAGGGATTGATTCCATTAAACAATATTTGATCAGGTATAGTAAGTATGAGGAGAGACACATAGATCTCATCTGTTTGCTCCTGGAGGTTGTCCTCGAGAACAACATTTTTCTTTTTGACCAGGTAATGTATTTACAGTATGATGATGTGACTATGGGCACATCTTGTGCCAATAGCTACACCAACATGTTCCTGGCCCTCTGGGAAGAGGACAAGTTGTTCTCGATGGATGGCTTCAGGAGACATATCCCCTTCTATCTTCGTTTTGTGGACGATGTTTTTTTCATTTGGACTGGGGATATAGATAAACTGAGGATGTTTGTTATGGAGATGAATAATATGACAGACTACCTAACGTTTACCATGACATTTTCCCTTAATAGGATAGAATATCTGGATGTATATGTTGAAAGGTTGGAAAGTGGACTCATCAATACTGAAGTTTACAGGAAAAAGTGTCATAAGAACACTCTTTTACACAGGCGTAGTATGCACCCCCACTATATATTTAGAAATATAGTTAAAGGGCAAGGAATGCGGGTTATCCAATTGAATGCATCTTATGTAGGGTTTGAATCTTTGTTGAATGCTTTAAAGGAAAGATTTTTGAAGTGAGGATATAGTAATGAGGAGATTAATGAAGGATTAAATGAATTAGACTCACTCAGACAAGGGAGAGCTAGCCCATATTTTTCCAACTTGATGGAATATGATGCACGGAATGCCCCTGCAGTTTATTCCTCTGAGGTCAGGATACCAATGTTCTTTACTACTGACAACAGGATGGTTTATGATATAATTAGCAAATATTGGGTGGTGCTTACTACTAATCCTGACAGTGAGGATATTGTGGGTGACGCACTGAAGTTTAGATTTAAAAATAAGCCCATCTTAAAGAGAATTCTCTTTCAATCCTTTGATAGACATAACTCTGGACATAAGCAGGGTCTGGTACGTTTCCCTGTGGGCAATGTAATTTCTGCAGACACATACACTCAAGTGGTAGGTTCGTGCACCCTGATACAGGGCAGAACTATAGTTTTACTGCCTTCGCGGATTATACCACTTCGCATGTGGTTTACCTTGCAGTGTGTGACATCTGCCGATTGTTCTATGTTGGGGAGACTGACCTGATGCTTAGAAATAGGATAAGGGAACATTTGTATGGTATTAAGGTAAGGACGTCCACCAATGCCCTAGCAAAGCATGTAATGGCAGCAGGAGAAGGCCATACCTTTAGATTTATGGTAGTAGATGTCATTATACCCCTTGCCCGAGAAGGAGATATAAGAAATTGTACAGAGAAGAGGGAAATGAATTGGATCCTAAGGCTTAGAGTGGATCAAGGTAGAGGCCTCAATGAGAGGGCCTCATTGAAACCTATTCTGAAGTCCAGGCGATTACATGTCAGTTGAGGCTTCTTTCCATTGTATTATAATAGTTTATTTTAGTTTTCAGGTAGCTCAAATATTGACATGGCTGAAACTCAGGAAGTGGAGTGGGAAGTGGTCTTATGTTAAGACAAGTGTCTGGCACTAATTTCTGCTTCAGTGCATTGTGCCAGACAAATTTGGGAACTGCCATCCTGGAGGTCTCAGTTCATGTGGGGAGGGAACAAAGACCTCAGAGCAACTGCCAGACACCTCCTCTTGTACAAGAAGAGTGCCTTTCCCTTCTGATATTATAATTTGTTTTTTCCAACACCAAATAGCCTTTGGCCATAGGAAGCATGTCAGATGTGTTGGTCTGGGAGAACACACAAAAGCCAGTAGTGTAGGCTCCTGCATATCAGTCATGTGAGAGGCCTCAGCCAAAATTGACACTGTGAAAAGTGGTGGCAAAGTACCTCACTGTGGGCAGGGTGACTAGACCCATGGAAACTTGATTGTCCCAACAATCCTTTCTCTTCTCACTATGCTTTTTCTTAGAAATGAGGCTCCTGGATGCTTTAGTGGATGCCATGGCAGCACAAAAGCAAACTCAAGGCCCTTTCTTGCAAGCAAACTCTTAGACAGACATTTTTCTGTGATAAATAATCCTTGGGGTGAATGAACCACAATGTACACATCAGCCCACATCATGCTTAAGGCCAAGGCAGACAAAGATTTTAAACAGTAGTCCTTGTGAGGGATTTACTTACCACACACCACACAGTTATTAACCTCAACAGTAAATTCTTGCGCACTAGATTCAGAATCAGACATTAGATTAACAATAATAATAAGGATAATAGCAATACTGATAATAATAATAATAATCATAATAATAATAATAATAACAGCAGTACAGTGAGGGTAAAAGAAATCCCCTATGTGGTATTTACAGGTATGTCCTGAGCTGCTGCTGCTGTCTAATGGGCTATGCACTGTAACTAGCACAACAGCTATGTACTGCTTGGTAAAACTGATCTGAAGATGGTTTCAGGTGGTACAACCTTTATACCATCGACGTAGTGACACATTTGGTCGGAGGACATTGGCTGATGCCCTGGGGCAAGGTAAAGCTCTGGAAGTCAGGGCAGCCCAGCCATGGGCTTCTGCCTACAGGATATCCCAAATACGAAGACTATAACAGCAAATATTATGATGAACATCTACACTTGTGACAAGTTCCTAACACAACTGTACTTTATTTAGATCTTCTGGGTCTCAAGAATCTGACACTTACAGAGGTCCTTGATGCTTTTCTATCACTTTCCTTACAAATGGATTCCCAATCTCCCATCCAAGAAACCATGCAGATTTTATATTTCTCTGGAGACAATGGAAGACAGTAAGTTGAGCCCATGACCTAACACATTCAAAACAAAAGGGAAATCATGATCAAAGTTTTATCAGATATTTTGTATTACAGTTTTTATGAGCTTTTTTGCTGCCCATACATACCAACCATTAATCCTTGTCCAGTTGGACATGACCAGTTCATTCCCCCAACATCAAGGACTACACCTAGTACTGGGGCAAGAGCTGTGTACAACAGACTGTCCTTCAGGAAGCTATGAGGGTGTTTCATGCCCTTGGATTTGCAATGGCCTTATCCCACCCCTGAATGAGGGGAGGCATACTATTTAGGTAAACATGAAGGCCCACAATATCTGTCTTATGAAAGTGCATGCACTGGCATGCCTGTGTTGAAGGCTACTACCAGGTGGTGTCTTGGTGTACCCAACATCCACCCTCCAGAACATGCATTTTTGTTACCACCCCTTCTTTGAGGGTTTGGGGTAGTAGACAACCAGCTCCATCCTGACTTCTCTAGCATTCTCATCTTCTGATAACAGCCCAGTCAGACACCCAGAGAGCTAACCAAACCTGGGTAGCTTGGCCATAGTAAGAACATTGGGTCTACTTCACCCTGTCGAAGGCCGACAATATCGAAGCTGACCAAAATGTCGAAAGCGAAAGTCATCACACGTGTAAATGGAAATCTCTGTAAGGGGAGATTTCGGTTTACTGCAATGTAGTGTGATCTCGAAGTTGGTATATTTAAGTAGCGGGGGGTGTGGGGGGTGCAGGGGGGCTTGCCCCCCTGCATAGATCAATTTGTGTTGTGTTTGGGTTTTTTTTTTGTGTGTGTGTTCGATGTTCGGGGGTTTCAACATTTTCGTGTTGATTATTACACTGTTGACAGTTTGAATTTTCGACAGCGTAATATAAACGCAAGAACTTTATTCTTTTATACCACCACAGCTGGTCGTTTTTGTCCAATGCATTTCATTTTTACTGTATTAAATGTTTTTGTCTGAGTGAGGAATGCTTAAGATTTAAGCACTTAAATACAACTTGAACTTGAATTAGAGCATATAAAGCATAAAAGGATGAGTGTCTGGAAATAAATCTGAGTAATGTGTGTCACATAATGCATTCACAAACAACACACTTTACTAGTTACTGAAAAACAGTACATTTCAATTCATGAAGATCTGCAATATTTCTGATTTGAAAAATCAGTGACATCCAGTGAGTAATTCCAGAGAAGCAGGTGTACTATTGCCTAGCTTAAAATGCCTTATAATGGGAAAGACAGACCAAGGGATTCTGACAGAGCCTCAGCTCTAGTGGTAAGAGCTGTAGCCAAAATGGACTATTTAAATGATGTAGCAATTTGTGATACAGGGACATGATAGCCGCAATAAGGAAAGACCTAACTACTAGGTAATTTGCATGCCTTTGTATTGCCCCCCCCCCCCCCCCACACACACACACACACACACACACACAAACCTCTTCTCTGTCTAGGTACCATTGTGCCATCAACTAGAGTTTGAGTTCTAGCTACTTGATGAATTAAAGATCCAAAAAGAAGTCACTTCTGTGCTAATTTGGCGAGGTCTTCAGCATCCTCCCTATAATTGTCATCAACGTTTCAATCATCTGGTTGCAGGTCATCCTCTTCGCCCAGTTCCTTCGATTTTTTCATACGTACTGTTCTTCTCCAGTGATCTTTCTCTTCTGATGGTATGACCAAAATAAGACAGTCGTAACTTCATCATTTGGACTTTGAGTGACATAGCCAGTTTGATCTCTTCCAAAATCAATTTATTAGTTCTTCTGGTAGTCCACGGCACTCATAGAATCCTTCTCCAGTACGAAAGTTCAAATGAGTTGACTTTCTTTCTGTCCTGTTTCTGTAGTGTCCAGCTTTTGCATCCATAATTGGCCATTGAGAAAACAAGTGCATGGACAAGTCTGATCTTCATTTTTAGTGTTATTTCCTTGCTTTTGAATATTTTGTCAAGAGCATTCATTCTAGAGTGACCAAGTGCTATTCTGCAAAGTATTTCTTCCCTGTTAATTGCTTCCATGTTTACAAAAGAGCCCAAGAGATTAAAATTCTTTACAACTTCTATTCTATCATCTTCAAGTTCAAAATCTTTGTCATTTTCTGTATTCATAATCTTCATCTTGTTTATGTTCAGTTCTAATCCCATGTTATGACTTTTAGCTTTAACTTTTCTCAATAGATACAGCATGTCTTTTTGGCTGCTGGTGATGAGCATTGTGTCATTTGCATAGCACAGGATGTTCATCGTGTTTCACTGTTGCAGTCATTACATTTGGGTAATCTGCTTGCAGGTTGCCCTCAGTTGGACTGATTAACAAAGTCTTAGGTCCTGCGTCGGTTGCTGTCCCTTCTTCCATGACGTCAGGTCGTCAGGGGTACAAAACATGCAGCCGACGCCATTATATCAGTCTTTCTTGCTGTGCGGTGCCCAAAGCAGAAGCAGTTCGCAAGTGCTGGTCGGACGTCTCCTAAAATTTTCATTTTCGAGTTTAAGAACCGAAGTCTTCAACTTAAAGCTAAGTACCCCATTGGGGAAACTTTTTCTTGCTCCTTACCGATGTCAGTAAAAGTTAATAATTGTATAACTTGCAGGAAGCAAATACCTCATAAGGATTTTCATTTGTACTGTATTCCTTGCCTAGGCCCTGACCACAACATACCTTGCTGTCGGTTTTGTGCTTTATTTAATCAGCGCACTATCCATCGTTGGTACATTTTTTCTTCAAAATATTTCGGTTCTTGGTTTAATTATCCAGAAATGATGTCAGTTAGCCATCTGACTACCAGAATACCAAAAAAACGCAAAGAAAAAGACAGAGACAGGGCGTTGAGGTCCAAAACTGCCGACGACGCTTCCTCTAAGCCAGTCGCCAGTTTGCCGGTACTCAGTGAGGTGCTTTTGCAGCTCCTGATACCCGCTACTTCTGATTCGCAGGCCTCTACTGAGACCCACTTGGAGTCCGGTATGCCGCGAAATCCTTCACATATGGAACCCGCGGATGTCTCTACCTTGGATGGGTCCGGAGCTGCTGAGCAGGCAATGGCTTCTGAGGGTGTACTCAGACCTACAGATTTGCATATTAAACCGACTCCAACTTCAGTGCTAAGGCCTAAATCTCGACCTATGTCTAAAAACCGGCACCCAGGCCACATGTTCAGGCCCCTATGCCTAAAATACAAATGATCAAAATGGCTGAAGATTTAATTACTCTAATCAGGGGTAGTCAACCCCCCCCCCCCCCTCCAAGAGGCCTAGGATTGAATTTGACTATGAATCTTCTGAACAGGACTCTGTTTCTTCTAACTCTTCTAATGATCTGGATTTGTCCATTCCTACTTATGATGAGGACTCTGATGCAGAGGATTCCATTCCCTCTGCTTCTCCACCTGAGGATTTCTCTTTTGGGGAAACTTTACATACCTTAAGGGAGCATTTCCACTGGGAAAGTCAGGATTTTTCTGAATCCAAAAAGAGGCTTAGGGATTTCCTTCTTCTTCTGCAGCATAGGCCTTTGGCTATACCTCCTGTACTAGATATTGTTGATGATGTGTTTTTGGAATCCAGTATGGCCCCTGATTCCATGCCTCCAGCCCCTAGCAAACTAGACAGGTACTACATGGTTCCTGAGTCCCACAAATTCCTTTTCAAAAATCCTGTTGTGGACCCTGAACCATTTCTCAGGGGTCCAAGGGCATTAAGGCTTCTACTGCCAAAAATCCTACCCCTTCTGATAGAGACTCCAGGGCGCTGGATACATGGGATAAAAAGGTTTATACTTATGCAGCCTTAGCAATCAGGGCTTTAAACTGTCAATTCCATATGCTAAAATATCAACAGCATATCAGGGGACTGATTAAACAGAAAATTATGTTGATTTCTGACTGTGTGGAGAATAAAGATTTGCAGGATTTATTGTATTCAGCTGAACAAGTTGGCAAACATACTTTGTAATGTGGTTTTGATTCCTTAGAGGCCTCTTGTAGGACTGCTGTTACTGGGTCTGTGCTTAGAAGGCATGTTTGGCTTAAGGAGCAATTTCTGCCTAATCATGTTAAAGCAAAACTTTTGGATGCTCCTTTACAGCAGGACCGCTTATTTGCAATAAGGCTCTAGAAGTTCTAAAAAAGATGGAAGATAAAGCTAAATCTATGCAAACTGTGAAAGATTTCTTACAAGTGCAACTTACTAGATTTAGTAGGCATTGGCCTACTAAGTCACAACACCAGCTCTTCAGCTCGAACAAGATGAAAGCCCAAATGTAGAATACGACAACAGCCAGTTCACCAAAAACGTTTTATTTGCTGTACAGTCTCTAGCGCCTCGGCTCAATAAAGCCTTCAAGGAGTAAATTACAATACATCACTGTTCCCTATTTATATACACACACCCATTAACTAATTAAATAATTAGATAATCATTAAACAATTAAAAATCCATTACCTTTTAAAAAGACAAGTTTATATTACACTCTTCCAACAACAATCAACATTTAGTCCCTTTGGTGTAAGTGTCTGATATTTTAAAATAAAAATTAGTTCCTTTCTTAAAAGTAAATTCTTTATTTTTTCTTCACTAGCTCCCTTACTATAAACCTCTTCTAGTATAGATGCCCTAAAATTAGATACATCAGAGTTATGGAATTTTACAAAATGTTGAGCCAAAGGGCTCTCTAACTTATTATTCTTAATGTCCCTCAGATGTTCCATTATTCTCACTTTACCATTCTTTTAGTTTGTCCTATATAGAATTTTTTGCAACCACATTTAATTGTATAAATAACTTGTTTAGTGAGACAACTAAAAGAACCCGTAGATTTATAACTTTTTCCATTAATATAATGAAAAATATTTTCCACATGAGAACAGATTTTACACTTTCCACATGGTATTGTACCTAAACTAACTATTGTTCCACCTCTATGATGAATAGGTGGTTCAAATTTAGTATGTACTATCATATCTTTAATATTTCTCCCTCTACGGTAACTAAATATTAATTTTTTCTTTGTCATCCCACTTAATTCTTCATAATTCTGTAAAAATCGCCAAAAATATGATATACAGTTCTTAATATCAATATATATATATAATCATTATACATATATATATATATATATATATATATATATATATATATATATACATATATAGGTGGAACAATAGTTAGTTTAGGTACAATACCATGTGGAAAGTGTAAAATCTGTTCTCATGTGGAAAATATTTTTCATTATATTAATGGAAAAAGTTATAAATCTACGGGTTCTTTTAGTTGTCTCACTAAACAAGTTATTTATACAATTAAATGTGGTTGCAAAAAATTCTATATAGGACAAACTAAAATAATGTTTAAAGTGAGAATAATGGAACATCTGAGGGACATTAAGAATAATAAGTTAGAGAGCCCTTTGGCTCAACATTTTGTAAAATTCCATAACTCTGATGTATCTAATTTTAGGGCATCTATACTAGAAGAGGTTTATAGTAAGGGAGCTAGTGAAGAAAAAATAAAGAATTTACTTTTAAGAAAGGAACTAATTTTTATTTTAAAATATCAGACACTTACACCAAAGGAACTAAATGTTGATTGTTGTTGGAAGAGTGTAATATAAACTTGTCTTTTTAAAAGGTAATGGATTTTTAATTGTTTAATGATTATCTAATTATTTAATTAGTTAATGGGTGTGTATATAAATAGGGAACAGTGATGTATTGTAATTTACTCCTTGAAGGCTTTATTGAGCCGAGGCGCTAGAGACTGTACAGCAAATAAAACGTTTTTGGTGAACTGGCTGTTGTCGTATTCTACAATTGGCCTACTAAGAACTGGTCCTTTCCAGCTCCTTCCAGAACCACTACGGCCAAACCCAGACATTCCAAAATCACCAGAGTTCAGTCCCAAGGGACTTTCAGAACTAAGCAATGGGGTGCTTCCACTTCCAAACCTGGAAACAACAAGGCACCACCCTATGGTAAACAGTCTCAATGACTTCCCTTTGAAATTACCAAGCACTTACCTCTTAGCCGCCCCTTTGGGGGGAAAACTGGCTCTTCATTCAAGAAACTGGCAACTTATAACCCAGCACAAATGGGTTTTAAATATAGTGTCCCAGGGATACAGATTTCATTTCCACACGCTGCAAACTCCAAACGGGTGGCCAGACCTGCCCCCAAATCAGTGGGCAGAGGCTCAGAAACAAGTAATTTACCTCCTAAACATGGGGGCTAGTCAACTAGTACCAGAAGAGGAAAAGGGACAAGGTTTCTATTCCAGACTTTTCCTGGTACCCAGAAAAGACAAATCATGGCATCCAATTCTGGACCTTTCTACTCTAAACACCTTTCTGGACATTCCAAAATTCAAGATGCTGACTTTTCACCAGTTACTTCCTATGCTTGGCAAGGATGCCTGGTAGGCAACTCTCGACTTAAAAGAGGCTTACCTGCATATCCCAATCTGGGAATCTTGCAGAAGATTCCTACACTTCAAACCAGGCTGCATGCACTATCAGTTCTCTGCACTGCCCTTTGGCTTGTCTACTGCACCCAGGGTATTCACAAAGTGCCTGGCTCCAGTAATTGCATTTTGCAGGCAAAGAAATATTCATATATATCCATACCTGGACGATTGTCTAATTCAGGCAGAAAACCAGGCCATTCTTCTAAAACATCTGGCATTTGTAAAAAGACTTCTAATCTGTCTAGGGTACACCATAAACGAAAAGAAATCTCAACTGGTACCCACTCAAAAAATTACATTCCTGGGTGCAAGCTTGAATATAACTGCCCAGATGTCTTTCCTTACACCAGAAAAGCAAATTCATTTAGTGCCTTACTTCAAACAGGCGGCCACAAAAATCCTGCTATCTGCAAGGTAAATACTGCAAGCCTTAGGGTTCATGGCCTCATGCATTCTTCTAATTCCATATGCAAGACTGCATATGAAGAAACTTCAGTGGTACTTAAAAAGCTTGTGGAGTCAGCATTGTCACAGCCTGGAAACTGATTCCTATCATACCTTGCCTGTGCCTAGAGTGCCTATGGTGGCAGAGGCCTGCCACCAAAACAAGGGACTGCCATTCACACCACCCCCTGCTGCCCAAACCCTAACTACAGATGCATCAGACTATGCATGGGGGGCTCATTTGGCAGGGAAATGCATTAAGGGCAAATGGAGCCCAAATCAAATGCACCTTCATATCAATCAAAAAGAAATGCTAGCAGTACAGAATGCACTGACAGCCTTCAAGGACTACCTTCATCCAGGACAATTACTGATAAAGACGGACAACACCACGGTTATGTGGTACATAAACAAGCAGGGGGGCACACATTCCTACACCCTCTGCAGACTAGCCATGGCATTATGGAACACAGCCTTGAGCTACCAAGTACAACTACAAGCTCAATTCCTGCCAGGAAAGCAGAATGTTCTGGCAGACGAACTAAGCAGAAATCTCATGGACCCTCACAAATGGAAACTGGAACCACAGATTTTCAACATGTCGACACGCAAATGAGGGATCCCAGACATAGATCTTTTTGCCTCACCCCAGAACTACCAGTTGGACAAATTTTTCACAAGAACTCATGACAAAAAAGCCTGAAAAGTGGATGCTCTGACCTTCTGCTGGAAAAACCTATCAGTCTATGCCTTTCGCCCTCTGCCTTTGCTCTCCAAAGTTCTACTAAAAGTCAAACAGGACAAACCAAAAATTATTTTGACTGCTCCAGACTGGCCTCGCCAACACTGTTACCCACTCTTGCACAGTGTGTCACACTTTTTTCCATGGCACCTGCCTCAGATGCCTTCCTTACTGTCTCAGAAGGAGAACCAAATTCTGCACCCTCAGCTCCAAACATTGAATCTTGCAGCTTGGCTGATCACTTAAATTCACCCTTAGCATCCCTCAGCAAACCTGTGATGGACGTCATTTTGGAGGCCAGAAGATCTCGTACTAGAAAATCTTATGTTGACAAATGGAAAAGATTCTGTGCCTGGAATCAGTCTCAAGGGATGAGCACAGCAGTTCCCAATTTACCTCAGATTTTGCAATACATAACTGAGATGCTTCATAAGGGCCTGTCTTTTTCTTCCATAAAAATCCATGCCTCAGCCATTTCAGCTCATTACAACACAACACCCCCCACTTCTCTCATCCTCTTCTAAAGCAGTATCTCAGAGAGGCCAAAAACTTGAGACCACCCAGGAGAGCTCTAACCCCTGTCTGGGACCTTAACTTTGTATTGGAGAAACTCACTCTACCTCCTTTCGAGCCAGCTGCAACTGCAGACTTAAAATTTCTTTCCTGGAAAACAGCCTTCCTTTTAGCAATCACTTCAGCTAGAAGGATATCTGAATTACAGGCCCTTATGGCAGTGGAGCCTTTCATCATCTTTCATGCGGACAGGGTGTCACTCAGGACCAATCCATCATTCATGCCCAAGGTGGTATCAAGTGTGGCTCTTAATCAGTCCATTCATTTGCCAACTTTCTTTCCCAATTCACAGAACAAGGGAAAGTGGATTCTGCATTCATTGGATGTACACAGACAACTTAGATTCTACTTGGACAGGACTAAATCTCGAAGAAAATCTGAACAACTGCTGGTAGCATTTGCTGCAGGGGCAGAGGGGAAGGCTATTTCAAAGCAAACCATTTCTAAATGGATAAGCCATTGTATTCATTTCTGTTATAAGCACCATGAAAAACCTATCCTCCAGGGGATCAGATCTCATTCCACCAGGGCTGCATCTACTTCAGCAGCCTTTCTCAGAGGTGTTCCTACCAGGGATATTCTAGAAGCTGCTACCTGGAGTTCAGTACATACTTTCACCAAGCATTATCACTTACCAATTTTCTCTAAATCCAGAGCTGGCTTTGCCACTGCTGTTTTGCAGAGCCTTGTAGCTGGTCCTAATGCAGTATAAATCCATCCTCCCAACCTTAGCTTTGGGAATCTACACAAATGTAATGACTGCAACAGTGAAACACGATGAACATAGTACAGTTGTGTACACTTACCATAAATGTAGATGTTCGAGTGTATTCACTGTTGCAGTCCTGGTTACCCTCCCTCCAGCCCCCTGTTTTTCTTTTACTGTACCAATTCTTTCTTTTATTATGCTTAAAAGCCTTTTTGGTGTATTTGCTTTTGTTTGGAGGTTTATTTTTGTGTTTCTTATTATATATATATATATATATATATATATATATATATATATATATATATTGCTCCCCATTTGGGGGGGGGCACCTGACATCTGGGGCAAGAAAAACTGATGTAATGGCGTCGACTGCATGTTTTACACCCCTGACAACCTGACGTCATGGAAGAAGGGACAGCAACCAACGCAGGACCCAAGACTTTGTTAATCAGGCCGACTGAGGGCAACCTGCCAACAGATTACCCAAATGTAATGACTGCAACAGTGAATACACTCGAACATCTACATTTATGGTAAGTGTACACAACTGTACTTTGTTTGTACTGTATTTCAGCCTCCAACTTTAAAACCAATACGCTCTTCTTCCAAATTTGCTGAAGACGGTTTCACCGTAAAGGCTGAACAGGTAAAGTGACACGATGCATCTTTACCTGCCACCAATCAGGAAACCAATCAGTGCTTTCATATTCAGTTATCACTGCAGCTTCTTGATTTTCATAAAGGCTCTTTAACAGCTGAGTTATATGTTTGGGTATTCCCATTTGTGCTAGAGTACTCCATAGTTTATCATGATCCATGCAGTCAGAAGCTTTGCTGTAGTCAATAAAGCAAAAGCATACGGGCTTTGGTATTCTCTGCTCTTCTCCAATATCCATCTAACATTAGCAATAATGTCTCTTGTTCCTTGATCTTTTCTGAAACCAGCCTGAACTTTTGGTAGTTCTTGCTCAATGTATGACTGCAACCTTCATTGTATTATTTTTGACAAAATTTTGCAGGCGTTTGGAATTAATGCAATCGTTCTATAGTTTTTACAATCCTTAGCATCACCTTTCTTAGGTATAGGTATGAACAATGATCATCTCCAGTCAGTTGGCCATGTTTTTCCCTTCCAGATCTGCTGACACAGTCGAGTGAGGGCCATGATAGGACCTTCTGAGTCTTTGATTAATTCAGTTTACTACCAGGGATGCCAGGTGACTTGTTTGGTAAAGCTTTAATTGCTGCTATGGCTTCTTCTTGTAAAATATCTGGTTCTTCCCCAACATCAGTTTCTGGTTCAATTTCCCCAATGTTATCCACATTGCTTTTTTTGTATAAATTTTCCATATATTCTTTCCATTTCTTTTTAATGCTTTCTGGATCATTCAATATCATTCTATTGGCGTTTTTCAGTATTCCCAGTCAAGGTTGGACTTTCTGCCTCAATCTCTTAATATCCTGATAAGCTAGTCTGGTTTTCAGTTTACATGTTCCGATTCAATTTTCTGACCGATATCCTTGAAATATCATTCCTTGTCTTTCAGAATTTGATGGTGAAACTCTTGGCTCATTTGTGATACTTTTGCTTTATCACCAGAAAATGTAGCTTGTCTTCTTTGTTCTGCTACTTTTCTAGTTTCTTCCAAGATCTTACCCCTCTTACCTATCCCGTAACTGATGGAATATCACAAAAGTCTGTTGTAATGTTTTTGTCCCTGTCTGTATAAATCACCGATAATTACAATCAGTCAATAATGCCAGACATTAGAGTCTCATTCCCATTAATGTCTCTAATATGCAGTGTGATGCTGGACCTGTTGTTCTATTAACTTTTTAAGTGACTTTGAGCCATATTTAAAAAAAACTCACACTGGTGTCATCTAATGATTTTCCTGATTTAGTCCTGAAACCACATAGATACTCACAGATCCATTTCAACTGCATACCCTTGAATTTACAGCATGCTCCTGCTGTTGCCTCTTATAGGTACCTTGCTCCTTGTAACTCACTAACTGTTTCAGCCATTGAATAATAGTAGGAATTAGAGTTTCATAATTATGTGAAAAAAAAACTTACTACCCTAAATGATGAGTTAGTGTAGTAAGTTGAGGGGTGCAGGGTTTGAAACCTTTTCCCTACCTTGTACTTTACGTTTTTAAGACTTAGCTGTACTATTGCACATTATCCCTGAAAGCTAGTGGAGGAGCAGAGGGCTAACATCGTCTGTGTAACCTGTGTAGACACAGGATTTAAATATTTTTTAATGCCTTTAGGGTGTGCTATGAAGAGGTATCCCTGGTCTTTAGTGATCCACTGCTGTACCTTTTTCTTGCTGTAAAACTTTGTTCTTTTTCAGCATATTTAAAGCGTACTATAAAGATGTATCCCTGGTGTCTACCAATCTCCCTGTCCCCCTCATCTTTTATACTACAAAACTTTGTGGGGGTTTCTTACTACTTTTAAGGCACACTGTAAAGAGTTATCTCTGGTGTCTAGTGTCCCCCCAACAATGTTGCACGATTTGCTCATTAGTCTAGAGGAGTGTGGAGCTATGACAACCCACCACACACATATACCTTTATGCACACACACACACACACACACACACACACACACACACACACGATTCTCTGAATCACTTGACTGCACAAACGACTTACACTGGTATTGCCAGGAGAGAGCACATAACTAATTAGCATAGGCTGCTCCCACTGAATACCTTATTAGCTTTTAGTAAGGTTGCAGAGACACCTACTTACCCTGGTACTGGATATCTTCATACTAAAGTACCATGTTCTGGCTGCCTTTGGCTACTGTAAAGTGTATATCATGTATACATCTCATAGTAACTTTCTGAATTTTCCCCAGAATTTATCATTTTCTCCTTGAAGAGCGTTTGACGAGGTGGTAGAAATAACTCTAGATGTTATTTAGCATAACTTTATAAACCTTATGTATTCCTGTTTATAAGAGATTATCATTCATCTTAAACCTTAGGCTATGAGTAATCAATGTGTAACAACCACAGTGGGTCAGTAAGGAAGACCCAAGAGTTTAAATGTGCGCAGAATGACATCAAAATCTGCTCTAATTTAAACTGGAAGCCAGCTAGCTCATTGTGAAGAGGTGTAACAATGTTCAAAGTAAGAATACAGGATAAACTTGTAAACCCTATTTATAAGGATTTGTATGGCACCACGTACTGTTCCTTATAATAATTCAAATGCCTTTTTTTGCAATGGCAGCTCAAGGTTTACGAGATACACGCTCAAAAAGTAT
>NC_056731.1:1842334844-1842387344 GCF_019279795.1 Protopterus annectens
TTTATTTCTGGGCCCCCCTCTTTTTTGCAATTTTTTTTGGTAATGATAAATGGCAACTGAATGCTGAGTCTTCTATTGCAGGTCATATATGCAGACAGACAGATGGAACCAAAAAATGAAGCAGAGTGGTGCAGAACAATCTTCCACTATGAGTAGATGAAAGCAAATGCAATGAGGAACAGAATCCCCAAACCGCATTTGTCAGACAAAAATAACACCTTTTTATGTGTTTTTTGGCAGGGGGGGGCAAGCTCCCCAGGGTCTATATTGCATGATCGAAGTTTCAAAACTTCAAATCTTATATGGTCGACACCATATAATCGAAGTTTTGAAATGTTGAAATTGTAATAAAACACAACAACCTACAAAAACAAACCATTTAAATGCTCTAAGTAGAGGGGCAAGCCACCCCTGAACCCCCCACACCCACCGCTACTTAAATATACCAACTCCAAGATCGCACTACAGTGCAGAAAAGGGAAATCTTCCCTTTCCGCACTGTACAGAGATCTCTATTAAAAGATTCACAGTTTCAAGACTTCGATCATATGGTGTCGACCATATCAGATTTGAAGATTGAAGTTTTGAATCTTCGATCTTCTGATATAGACCCAGCTTCCCATACCATTGAACTTACATATACCAACTCCACGGTTGCACCAACTCAAAGAAGGGGGAAATTCCCCCCAAAAGGGCATCACTGCCGGCACAACTTGCCAACAGTAATTTCCTGTAGAGGAACTCTGATCCTCACTGCATTGAACCTCGAGGAACCGAAGCTCGAGAGCTCAGCCTTTGTCCACCAGTACGGTAATGGCAGAAGAATGTATCAAAGAAATACTACTAAAATTAGAAGTTATGTACCTACCATAATGTTCCATGTTAGTTGTCTTCTTCTCGCCTTCTTTCTTGCTGGATGGGTTCGGAGCCGAACCTCAGCTCCGACTCGGCCACTTTTAAAGCTCAAGAGCTAGTTCCACCGGCTCGAGGTCCCCTATATCCCACAATGCTAGGCGGTAACTACTCAGATCTCGTTTGATAGCTAGACCAAGCAAAAAAGGGCATCTCCAAACTTGGAGAAAATAATCCACCTCTAAACCTGAAGGTAAAGAACCCTAAACCTAACAAGGGAAGAAGAGGTGGACAAATGTGGGAAAAAGATGCAAAGATCACCGGAAAAAAAACAATCCTCTAGGTCTGTCCAGGCTTGGGGGAAGGAGGGTGGGACGCAAGAAAGAAGGCGAGAAGAAGACAACTAACATGGAACGTTATGGTAGGTACATAACTTCTAAATGTTAAGTTGTCTATCTCGCCTTCATTCTTGCTGGATGGGACCGCGTCCCTAGCACCTTGTCCCGGGTGGCCTATCGGAACAGACTTTTGAGTACAGTGGAACCAAAGTTGGCTCGGCCTCTAGAGGCTAAGTCCAACTTATAATGAGAAATGAAGGTATGGGGAGAAGCCCAAGTAGCTGCAGAACAAATCGTGTCAATAGGCAGTCTGTCTTGAAAAGCTATAGATGTGGCTAAAGCTCTAGTTGAATGAGCCCTGGGTTTGGATGGCAACTGTTGATGTCTGATCTGATAAACAAGGGTAATCAATGAAGTAAGCCATCTAGAGAGAGAAACTTTAGAAACTGGAAGGCCCATTCTAATTTCTGCATAGGAAATAAACAGTTGATCAGACTTTCTGACTTGTTTGGTCCTGTCTAAATAGTACCTAAGTTGGCGATGAACGTCTAAACAGTGTAATTTTTGTTCTGATCTGTTTGAATAGTCAGGGAAGAACACTGGAAGCTCAATAGTCTGATTCAAATTTGCTGGTGAAGCTACCTTAGGCAAAAAGGAAGGGTTTGTACGTAAGGATACCCTATCCTTATGAAACAATAGATAAGGGGGTCGACTGCACAGAGCATGGAGTTCAGAGACTCTTCTAGCTGAAGTAATAGCTACTAGGAAAAGAGTTTTCCAAGATAGCAACTTCAATGAGCAAGAAGCCGCAGGTTCAAAGGGGGGAAGAATTAAAGACGCTAGAACCAAGTTCAGATCCCATAGAGGAGGAGGATCCTTGATAGGTGGTTTGAGGAGAAAAACTCCCTTTAGGAAGGCTTTACAGAGCTTGTGAGCCATAATGGAAGACTCTGAAACACCTACATGAAAGTTAGATATAGCCGCCAACTGAACCTTGATGGTAGACGGAGACTAACCTGAATGGAAAAGCTCGGCTAAAAAATCCAGGATAGATTGAATGGAGGCAGTGAAAGGATCTATATCCTTTGACTCTGCCCAACAGGAAAAACGTTTCCATTTGCTATACTGGGTGGGATATTAAAGGAAGCCTGGCTAAAGCTGGAACTGGAGTAACCACGCTGTGAGGTGGAGAGAGGGAAGGGAGTGGTGCAACTGACCCGACTGATGGGTCAAGAGGTCTGGAACTGGGTCCAGATGTCAAGGTTGCTCCAACAGATAACGGTGAAGAAAAGGGAACCAAACCTGTCGAGGCCAGTAAGGGGCAATGAGGATCATGGAAGCTTTCAGAGCGATGGTTTTCTGAATTAATTGAGATATCAGTGGGAAGGGTGGAAAAGCATATAGAAGTCCCCGGGGCCAATCGTGGACTAGAGCGTCTCTGCTGGGGTGGCCTGGTTGGGGAAAGAGGGTGAAGAAATCGTTGCACTTGCTGTTTTGAGGAGTAGCGAAAAGGTCGCAGCAAGGCCGGCCCCACTTTTGAAAAATTTCCTCCAACACTGAATTTTTCAGAGACCACTCATGAGGCATGAGAATAGCCCTGCTCAACTTGTCTGCAATCACATTGGACTTCCTGGGAATATGCGTTGCTAACAGAAATCGCTGAGAAGAAATCGCCCACTGCCACAGTCTGAGTGCCTCTCGACATAAGGGGTAAGATCTGGTTCCGCCTTGTTTGTTGATGTACCACACTACAGACATGTTGTCTGTCTGAATTGCTACAGTTCCCTTGGGAAGAGAGTCTTGAAGGGCTTGCAACGCTAGAAGCACTGCTCTCATCTCTAGGACATTTATGTGCAAGCGGCACTCGAAAGGCTGCCACATGCCCTGGACCGTCCTGCCCTGGTAATGCCCCCCCCCACCCGATCAGGGAGGTGTCCGTTGTCAATGTATCTACCGGAGGAGAGGGAATGAAAGGTCTTCCTAGGTAGAGCTGGGGGGATGTGATCCACCAAGATAGATGATTCCTGCATGATTGAGTTATCACAATAGAGTGGGACATTGGAAGTCGTTGGAATGACCATTGTGTGAATAGCATCCATTGTAAGATTCTCATGTGGAAGCGGGCTAAAGGGAGGAGAGGGATAGCCGCCGCCATTATTCCTAAGACCTTCAGGACCAGTCTGACTTTGACCTTGTTGCTCTGCAAGACAAGAGAGACCTGTCTGTGTATGTCTGCTACCCTTTGCTCTGTGAGTCTGGCTGACATGTTGACTGTGTCTAGATTTGCACCTATGAAGGTAATAACATGACAAGGCGACAAGACAGACTTTTCATAATTTATGGAGATGCCTAGTGTTTGACATGTGCGTAAGGTGTAGTCTCTGGCAAGAAGGAGAAGATGCTTGGTGGGGGCTGTTAGGAGCCAGTTGTCTAAATATGGAAACACTTGGAATCCTTGCCGTCTCAGATGAGAAGCGACCACCACCATGCATTTGGTAAACACTCGGGGGGGCTGTAGTGAGACCAAAGGGCAGGGCCCTGAACTGGAAATGACTGGTTCCCAGCCTGAAGCGGAGAAATTTCCTGGAGCGTCGGTTCATTCTGATGTGATAGTACGCATCCTGGAGATCTATAGAGCACATCCAGTTGTCCTGCCCCAAAAAGGGCAGAATGGACTGCAGCGTGACCATCCGAAATTTCGTTTTCTTGACAAACTTGTTCAAGATGCTGAGATCCAAGATGGGTCTCCAGTCCCCTGTTTTCTTTGGCACCAAAAAGAATTTGGAGTAGATTCCGGATCCTTGTTGGTCTGCTGGAACTGGTTGAATGGCTCTTTTTGAAAGCAGCTTTGAAATTTCTAGCGCTGCGTGTTCCCTTTGATTGGGTGGAACGTCTGGAAGGGAACTTTTGGATCGTCTTGGGATATGAATGAACGGAATTTTGTATCCCTCGGATATGATCGACTGTACCCACTTGTCTTTGGTAAGGGAAAGCCAGGCTTCTGGGTACAGCGATAATCTTCCCCCGACTGCCTCCGAAGGTGGACAGCCGGGCAGCCCCTCAGGGGTGCTGAAAGGGTTTGTCAGAGAAAGTTTCTCTGCTACCCTGGTTCTGCGGACCCCCCCTGCCTCTAGGACGGCGTCTATTATTATTGTTCCCCCCTCTGCCTCTAGAGGGGAACCGACTCTGTGCATCAGGCGAGACTCCCTGTGGTTGTTTGCGGAACCACATCTTTCCCCCCTTCTGACCTTTGGGGTAAGGTCTAGAATGAGTAGAAAAATGGACTCCCACGGCAGAGAGAGTCTTGCCTTCAACCTTGCACCTAGTCAGGGTTTCCTTCACTTGAGGACCAAAGAGGGATGATCCATCAAAGGGGGAGTTAGTGAAGGATGCCTTGAAAGGGTCCGCAAAGTTACATAGCCGCATCCAGGCTTGTTGACGTAAGGCCACACCTGTACCTGCCACTCTACTCGCTCCGTCTGCCACGTATGAAAGGAGGCGCATGGAGGAGTTAACTATTGAGTTGAGGGTCGCCAGCTGAGAGTTCATTCTATCCTGAAAACCCGCAGCTAATAGATCCTTTAACATTTCACTCGCTTCCTTGAGCAAATCCCTCTGGAGACGAGTGAAATGACACAGGTAATTCAGCGAGCGCATAGAAAAGGTCGCTGACGAAAACATCTGCTTACCGTACCTGTCCATGGTCCTAGACTCCTTGTTAGGAGGATGGACAGGTACTGAAGGATCAGCTAGCTCCTTCTTGGTGGCCGCAGCCACCACCATAGCATCAAGAGAGACGCCTTTAGCTAAGAATTCTTTATCCTTCGGGGCAGTGATGAATTTTGACGGTCTCCTGGGGGTGGGTTCCACTGAGTCAGGAGCCATCCAAGCCTTCCTTGCCACCACTTCCATGAGGGGGTCAAAGGGAGGGGACACCCATGAGGTGGAAGGGCGAGAGCCAAACACCTCAAGATACACTGATTCATCCTTTGATGGGTTAAGGGCTGGCCAATTCCCCCTCTGTTTTAAGATTTCGAGGATGTTCGCAAAGGAGACATCTTCAGAGGGGGAACGAGGGGAACCCTCAGAATCCTCTAAATCAGTGTCAGAGGTGACAGACTCAGGGGAGTCAATGTGCTTCCTCTTGCACTGCCTCTTCCTAGGGGGCTCTCCTACAGGGTCAGGAGAGGCCTCGGAAGAGGAGGAAATACCCACTGGGGATACTTGAGGGGCTGGCTCTACGATCCGGGATGAGGGGGTGAGAAAAAATCACCGCAGGCACCATGGAGGGAGGGGCCGATGGAGCCGACTGTGGGGTAGAACCTGGTTCTAACACGCTCCTCATGACCTCAAAGGCACCCCTGTCAGGCAGGGCCAGAGGTCTCCGCTCCGAAAAGCTGAAAACCTCCCCCGGCACCGACAGTGATGGCTCCGAGGCCGATGTCGGAGCTGAACTCACCAGAGCCGAAGCACCGAGAGGGAGAGTGGGGTTGGACAAGGGTCTGATGCCACTCACCCCCTCGGAGCCGACAAGGGAAGTCCGGCGCCGAGATTCCTCCAAAGAAGAAATCGGAGCCGACGACGGCGCCGAAGACAAAGGAATCGGTACCGACGCACCCACAGTCTCGGGTCCGATCAGCCCCAGCTCCGAACTCAAAAGAGTCAGAGGAGGAACATTCTGGGTGACAGGAATAGCCATCGACTGTTGAGTCGGGCTATGAAGCATTTGGGCCAGTGCCTCGGACTTGAGAAGTCGACTCACCACCCTCTGTATGTCATGATCTGAAAGTCTTGACGACCTAGAGGAATGAGATCTATGGCTCCGTTCAGACAACAATGGCGATGCTGGAGCCGAATGAATGGAGCCGATAGATGGTGATCTAGACCTCTTTCTGGAAGTCGGTTCCGATAACCTAATCGGAACCGATTCAACAGTCCCTACCGGAGCCGAGGAAACAGTAGGAACATGTGTTCGAGAATCATCGGCTCCAGCCGGAGCCGATGTCCGAACAGGCTTCGAAGCTCCAGCCAACGACTCAGATACTGGAGCCGACGGTCTGGAAGGCTTGGAGGGTTTCCCCGAAGATTGAGTTGGGGGACCCTCAGGCTTCAATAAGCCCCTTAAAATGAGCTTATTTTTCCGCTCCTGCAGGACTCGAGGGCTGAAGCCATGGCAAACAGCACACGAGTCCTGCAGGTGCAAAGGTCCCAGGCAGTAGACACAAGAAGTGTGACCGTCTGTCAGAGACATTTTCTGACAGCACGAGTCACACTTCTTGAAGCCTGAGACCTTAGATTCTTTAGACATGGTTCTAAAGACAACAATCTCTCACACAAACACACCTTTAATTAATAGAAAAGACCCAGAAAGGGTTTCTATATAAACACTCACTCCAAATACTAGGAGGGTGGGGAAGGGGCCTAAGGCCCAAGGGAAACTTTGAGGAAAAAATTAAGGATTAAAGGGATAGGATTCGAAGAAAGGGTGTGGAATCGAACAACTAAGTAAGGGATACTAGAAAAACTAAATTAAAGGGGTCTAAGTTGACTAAAAAAGTCTAAGAAATCACTAACCTGTAGAGCCGGTTGGAAAAAGCACCTCGTCAGCTACAGCGGCAAATGAGATCTGAGTAGTTACCGCCTAGCATTGTGGGATATAGGGGACCTCGAGCCAGTGGAACTAGCTCTCGAGCTTTAAAAGTGGCCGAGTCGGAGCCGAGGTTCAGCTCCGAACCCATCCAGCAAGAATGAAGGCGAGATAGACAACTTAACATCAGATATATTTTTGTTATCATTTTGTCCTTTAATAACTTACCAGATTTCATTAAATGACAAAAACATTATTATTTAACATTCCTTTTATACAATAAGACACTCATCACATGGTAAAAAACACCAAACAATAACTTTCACCAATCTTTTCTGCCATAATAGATACAATCCAATTATTATAAAAATGAAATATAAAAATACTATTGCTCAGTATAAGCACGGTAAAATATTATTTGATTAATTTAGCTTTTAATTCACATTTAATGCTGACAATGCCATTTAAACCCAGGCGGTGTCTGTTGCTAACTGCATATGATTATATGTGTGAGAGGTCTATTTTTTCTAAGATGTCTTCTTTCCCTTTTGTAATGTTGACTGCTCAAGATAAAAAAAACAATAAGCCAGCCTAGGGTTGCTGAAATTCTGCACTGCCTTTTAGACTGATCATAATTTCAACATTAACCTTTTTTGTATTTTAGGTAGTGTTATCAGCCAGTAAAATTGTTGATGTATGTTTTCTATGCTTTACATACGTCAATTATTAATGCATTTTAAAAAACTAACAAGTCAATGGGGCATTCAGTAATGGATACAGTTGATACTTTTTTTTGGTACTTTCCCGTTTTCGGGGCAACACTGTTAACGCAACACTGTTAACACAATTGTCAGCTGTAATCCAGTTTGTGAAGAAATGTACAGACTTCAAGGGGTGTGTACAGACTTCAAGGGGTGTAGCAGAAATGTATATGTTGTACTCGTACTTAATAATATTGTTTCCTATCACCCACTTTTCACGTAAAAAATCTACAGTAAACTAAATAGGGATGAATTTCAACAGAATCAGGGACAAATCCAAAAATAACCGGGGACACTTTAAAATGTTAGCACTGTTAACAGAATAAGATCATGCTGATCAATATGCATTGTCTGAAGTAAAAGAAGTATATAAGTAAGTGTTGCCATTATTTATTAAGTCTAATTCACTCTCCAAAAATAATCAATTTTAGGGACAATTAAGAGGGACAAAGCTGAAATGTGCGTCAAATTCAGAGACAGTTGAGCAGTATGTTAGCCGAATACATATACGAAAGAGACACGCTACTTTCTACTCTTCTAATTATTAGAAAAGCCTATATTTTAGTCATGCATGTCTAACACAAGCATATTTTGCTGAGCTTCCACACTGTAAACCATTGTTGAAACAGTTGTGAACACAATTTGAGTAATAATGTGTCCAAGCCTTGCTCAAATGTTCTCATTTGAGTACACTAATTAAGCTTAGTTACGCCTTACTACCCATTGACTCTGGGGTTACACTAAGTTACCTCCGGGCTTTCTGTTTTTCAAAGCAGCACTTGGTGCATGTGCAACTAATAAATGTCAGGACGTTAGCAGTAACATACAGTCCACGTTGCTATTACATCGCCGCAGATAACAGCACAGCTATTTTTTATTAATGTATTCATCCAGCCAATGTCACTCTCAGACAGCCCTGTCATCTTTCCCGTGCGATCACCTTTTGACACTGGATTCGGAGCTCAGCAACCATGTTAACAGTGTTGCCCCAATAATGGAAAAGTACCTTTTTTTCCCATTTGGAGAATTGCTACATGGTTAAGTTTTTAAATGGTTATTAGTGCCAAGTAAACTAAAACAAGCAGTAATTAAAAACAGTTAAGACTGCAAGACTGACAACCTTTGTATGTTCCAAAAGTACAGAGCTTTATTGCAAAGAGTGTAATAGTATGGAAGCTGCACTCTGACTTGTTATACTTTTGTTTCCAAATGAATCAACTATTTTTTGTTTTAATTTAAAATCTTCCTCCTGTAAACATCTCCTGTGTTGTCTGGTTATTTACTGGTAGACTACTATTTTAAGGATGCAATGCTTTCTTTCTTTTTGCTCTGAAGCAGCTTCACAGGTGTTTTCTAAACTTGGTGCCCTCCCTGAGAACTTGTGACATTTATATTGTTGAAATAAATGTATGATACATGCTTCCAACATTCTTTAGATCCTTTGTTCTCCATTTATCTTATCAACATTAATCAAAAATATCTGAACTTGCATGTCATACATTGTCTCTGTTGCAGTACACTGCCATAATTTGGGGGTCAAGGAGCATTGCTGAACCTGTTGTGCAGCAGTCAGATTTGTGGATGACTACAATGTTCCTATTATCTTCAGCCACAGTACTTGCAATATTTCTGTAGTATTTAAATTAATTTAAAATAATATATAGCTTACAGTGAGGTAGGTGAACAGCTACTTAAAAAAAATTTCTGCATATTTTTAGGTGAAACAGTACAAAACGGTGGAGCCTGACTGACTCCTGCAATGTAGACCAAGGCTGTACCCCTCTCACTTTTAAACAGGGCATAGGGAAACCCTCAAGATATAAATTTTAGTTGTTTATAGATTGGTTTTCAGTTGGCAGATTCTGTGTAGAGTCTGTATGTACTTCCTATATCTGCATATGTTTACTTTGGGTGATCTGGTTTACCTCCTAATCCCAAAGACATGCCTTAGGTAAACTAGGAACTTCTAAATTTCTCAAGTGTGCACTGTGTGAGAGTAAGTAGACATATGCATCATATGACAAGTTGGTACCCCGCTTCCTTGTTTGCAGTGTGTGGTGGGAGAGGCTCTTTACTCCATATGACCTTAAATTAGACCAAGCAGGTAACTGAAAAAATGAATGAATGTATGTACCTCGCCCAGCAGCATAGGCAGAAAAAACAAGTTATGTACCTAGCATAATGTTCCATGTTTGTTGTTTATCTCACCTTCCTTCTTGCTGGCTCGGTTTGGTGCCGATCCTCGGCTCCGACTCGGCCGATTTACTATAGCTTGAGAGCTTTTACTGGTTCGAAGCTAACCCCTATTCCAACATGCCTAGAAGTAGCTATCCATATCTCGTCTGTAATAGCCCACACTAGACATACATAGTAAAAAACAATTTTCTTACTAAGCTCCTAAGCATTTAAGATAGGAAGGAAAGAGGAACAAAACAAAACAACTAACCTGGTATGTCAGCAGGAAACTCAGCCAGTGTAACCAATAAAGGAACTCCTCTCGAACCTCCAGGAAGGGGGAAGGGGGAAGGAGGGGGGGGAACACAAGAAGGAAGGTGAGATGAAGGACAACAAACATGGAATGTTACGGTAGGTACATAACTTCTTTATGTTATGCTGTCCCATCTCGCCTTCATTCTTGCTGGTTGGGACCGTGTCCCCAGCACCTGGTCTTGGGTGGCTCACTGGAGCAAACTCTTCAGGGTGGTAGAACCAAAGGATGCCCTATTCTGGGAGACCACATCCACTTTGTAATGAGTGATAAAGGTATGAGGATTTGCCCATGTCGCTGCTGCACAGATTGAATCTAAAGGCGATTTAGCTTAGAAGGCAACACAGGTGGCTAAGGCCCTGATTGAATGTCCTCTGGGCCTTCCTGGAAGCATCTTTTTATGCAAATCATATGAATAACTGATTGTGTCCGACAGCCATTTTGATAAGGTCAATTTTGAAGCTGAATAACTTTGTTTATTGTCAGCAAAGGATACAAACAATTGGTCTGATTTTCTAAGGCCTTTGGTCCTGTGTAAATAAAAATGTAATTGTCTATGAACATCCAACTGGTGGAGTCTATACTCTGCCTTGTTGCCGTAATTGGGGAAGAACACAGGAAGCTCAATGGACTGATTTAAGTTTTACTCTAAACATAACTGGCAAGAAGGAAGGATTGGTCCTAACAGAGACTCTATCTTTGTGAAAAATGAGATACGGAGGGCGAATAGACAAAGCATGTAATTCAGAAACCCGTCTAGCTGAGGTTATAGCAACCAAGAAGAGGGTTTTCCAAGATAGAAATTTCAGGGGACAAAATGCTGCTGGTTCAGAAGGTGGCAGAACCATAGAAGCTAAAACCAAGTTTAGGTCCTGGGGGGGAGGTTCTCTTACCGGGATGGATATTCAATGGGTGGCCTAATGGTTAAGGTGTTTGCCTTACAAACACAAGGTGCAGGGTTTGAGTCTCACAAAGGTTAATTGGCTAGGCTTACAATGACTCACAAGAGCAGCTAGCCTAATATGAACCTATAAAACCTATAAAGAGTTGTGCCTTGCACGAATGCTCTGCACAACTTATGGGACATGATGTTAGAACCCAAGTCTGCTACATGACAATTGGAGATGGGAGCAGGTTGGACCCTAATAGTAGCTGCAGCTGTCCCTCTTTCGAACGTTTTGGCCAGAAAGTCAAGAATCTTGTGAACAGGAGCAGTGAAGGGATCGATGTCATTACTCTTCGCCCAATAAGAGAACCTCTTCCATTTGCTAGTGTAAATCCTCCTGGTAGTGGGCTAGTGAGAGGACACTAGGATGTGTTGTACAGCAGGGGAAATGTTTGGGAGCCTGGCTAAGACTGGAAGTGGAGGAACCAAGCAGTCAGCTTGAGAGTTTGGACGGAAGGATGAAGCTCATCCGACTGATGTGTCAGGAGGTCCAGAACTGGGTCCAGTATCCAAGGCTCCAGTTGATGATGATGGCGAAGAAATGGGAGCCATATCTGACAAGGCCAGTAAAGAGCAATGAGGATGCGAAGAGGACCGGTGACTGCCCGCTCCAGGTTGCAGCAGTGGAGATTGTGGAGCAGAGTGTACCGGCTCCAAAGAAGGAGACCTTGTTCTCTTATGGGTCCAGACTGGCTCCGAGGACACAGATGGAGCCACCGGAGACTTAGCTTTGTCAGAGACAATGCTGGGAGTTGACAGAGCCGAAGGTTTTGCAGTGGTTTTTGTCTGTTCCAAACTCAGAAACGATGGCTTGGAGTGTTTTTCGGATACTTTAGCTGGCTGTGAACCCTGAGACGAAGAATCTTGAGGGTACTTCAGAAGGCCACGCAAAATTAGCTTATTTCTTCTCTCTTGCAGAACTCTGGAACTGAAAGCATGACAGATCGAGCAAGAGACCTGCAGGTGAACAGCCCCTAAACAATATACACAACTCGTGCGCCCGTCCATAAAGGACATTTTCTGGCATTTTTGAACCCAGAGGGTTTCGACTCTTTGGACATGGTGATAATTGACAAAAAGAATTTTTCACGGTACTAGAAAAACACAAAGGTATAAGATAACAGCACACAACAACTAACTACACCCAGGCTGTAACAGCTAGTCCAAACAACAAAAAAGGAAGAACTTTTTTTTTTTTTTTAAAGGGGAGAAGAAAAAAGGGGGAGAGTGTCTAACTTAAATGGCGACTCCCCTGATAGGAGAGCCTCTAACTTAAACAGCTATCCCAGAAAGGGTGGGGAAAAAGAAGAACCCTCTAATTTAAATGCGCTCGAAGGGGAAAGCAAGGCCTGAGGAGAAAACAACGGCCAAAAACACCTACAATAAGCATAGGAAGGGGTCGTTAGACTAACAGGGGATAGTATACATGCTAACAAGTCAATACAACAACAAAACCTTGAGAAGGATAACGATAAAGTGAAAAAAGCACAAAGCCTGACTGAGCCAGTAGTAGCAATCTTGACACTGCAAGCGGCAAACAACATCTGGGTAGCTACCGCTAGGCATGCTGGGATAGGAGTTAGCCTCGGGCCAGTAAAAGATCTCGAGCTATAGTAACTCGGCCGATTCGGAGCTGAGGATCAGCTCTGAACCCAACTAGCAAGAACGAAGGTGAGATAGGACAACATAACGTTTCTCAATTTAGTATTCATAAATGTGCTGTTCTGTACACTGGTCCTTATAACAAAGGTCTTTGTTATGCCACTAACACTAACCTCTGACCTATCTTTTGATGTTCATGTTAAGTTAATAAGCAAGAAGGCCCACTCCAATCCAACCGTAGGTAAATCTTCAGTATACCACACCCACATCATCAGTTATTGCTATATTAACACATTTTATACCAAAACAGTTAAGTTATGGATTAAAGTACCATTCTCTATTGAGTCTACTGCAACACTGGACATTTTTAAAGAAAGTTAGATAGGGGTAAAAAGTCATACTTCCTTGCAGTTAGTTGCATACTCACTAATGACCATTTTATTCCCTAAGTCTACTTATGATCTGTGATTCATGACCTTACAGTCCTGTCTTTCTGCTTACTATTAATTCCTTTCCCACTTAAGATGAATTTTCCATCTCTGGGTGGCTCTCTTACTCTCAGTGATTAAGTAATGAGGAAGGACACCGGTCTCAAAAATAATACTTTGGGTGTTCCCACCTACTTTACTTAGCTAGTACTTCAAGGTCGGCTGTTCAGTATATGTATTCTAGTAGTAGACTATGGCAATGAACAGCAGCACAGGTTGAGGAGTACCTTGAAATAGTGAAGCAAGATACTCCCAATATTATGCCTTCACTGGTACATTTACAGTCTACTACAGCAATACCTGAACAGCAAAATGTTTTTACCTCTTAGATATTGTAAAGACACTATCTCTGGCTACCACACAGTGTTTTAATCACCCAGTCTGTCTTCACTGATGTTAACCTGCCCTACACAAACCACTGTTACCCTCCCTTGGGATTGCTACGAAATAAATGTCACTCATTGTGACCTCATACACTACTACTAAGTGCCATATCAAAATACAAAGTATAAAATCTTATAGTGCTTCAGTGTATTAGTTAAACCAGCACAGAGAGTCTATGGTCATTGAAAAAGTTATTTCCTTTCAATTTCTGGCTCAAGTACCCCATTTCCTACCCAGCAATGCTTAACTAGAATTACAGAGATGCTTGGCTAGGCTTATAAAGGCTCCAGTGGTTGTTAACCTAGTATATACTTATGAACCTATTTTTCACAGGCTCCATGGAGTTAAAAAAAAAAAAAAAAATAATATATATATATATATATATATATATATATATATATATATATATATATATATATATATGTGTGTGTGTGTGTGTGTGTGTGTGTGTGTTTTCTTTAAGTTTGGTAGAATATCTTGATATGTCAGCCACTAATGTGTTATTATGTATGGCAATGTTATTTTTTTAAATGGCATCCTAATATAAGAAGCCAGTACTTGACTATTGTTAGCATTAAATCAGCCCTCAAGAGAATAATTTGAGAACTCTGCCTGTATCTGTAATTTATATGTCACAAGCCAGCTTCCTGCTTTGTGAATGTTCTCTGTATTCTTTCTAATCTCCTCAATTGAATGTTATTATAAGGGCATACTGAATCACAATAAACAAAGATTTTATATAAAGGAAGCAGTACATCGACCTTCCTATTAGACACTGTATGAAACAAATCTTTCAGAATTACATAACATCTTCTAACCACATTTGTTATGCTTTCATCACACCCGAGATTATTATCCATATACAAACCCAGGTACTTGGTTACCTCTGCATCTTTAAGAACAGTATCACCTAGTACGTAAGGATATTAACTGCTGCTCACATCACAATATATAATGTATATTTACTTGCAATAAAGGTCTATGGATACAATATTATATCAGTCAAAAAGGGTGGTGGAGTAGTAATATTATTCAAAAATCACCTACAGGTTGAAAGCCTAAAGCTAACTATCCTTTACTTTAACAATGCAGAACTAGTCTTAGTTAAGCTATAAATTAACACAAAAAAAACACATTAACATCATAGGTGGTTACATCCCACATGGGAACAACATTCCTACACTAGAGAATTTACTTCACTGGATCTCCAATTCCCTCCCACAGGAAACTATCCTGATGGGGGACTTCAACATAGACTGGCTTACCTGCTCCTCTCAGAATCCAGCAGCCCACATTAACCTTCACAGATTCACCAAAAAAATTATATCCTCTAATAGGATTGATAAATCTTCCAAACGACAGTCCATCCTTGGCTGACTTCTGACTAACACCCCTACTCTATGCTCTCAGTCTAGTTGTCTGCCTGATGGCCTTAGTGACCATGAACCAACTTTTCTTCTTAGGACCCGTACCCATCAAATCAAACTGATAATCTATCACATAATCAGAAACAAAAAAATTTCAACCCCAACAACTTTATTTCTGCGCTAAAGAGCTGCAGCTGGGAATCTCTTAGACAACAACCCCTTGAAGAGGCTGTTAAATCTTTCAACACCACTTTTCTAGAAATACTAAATTACCATGCACCCTCTAGAACTGTTAGAGTAAAAGCCAACCAGGCACCTTGGCTAAGTAAAGAATGCAGATCCTTGCTTATAGCTAGAGATAAAGCTTGGGGGCAGTTTCATAAAAACAAATCCCAAGCCTCTAAACTTGCATTCCTGCAATTGAGAAACAAAGCAAAGAAATTAATGGAATTTGACAAAATCAACTATTACCATAATATTCAAAAAAAGCATCATAATAACCTTCAAAAACTCTGGGCAGCCATCAATAAAATTCTACTGCCAAGCAAATCAACTACACCCACTCCAACAACAACCAGTAACTTGGATAACATAACAACTCAATTCAACAAATACTTCACAGAAACCATCCTCACCCTCTCCATTTTCCAGAACACCTCCACCACCCCTGAACCTTCCGTATCCCAGAATTCTTCCACCTCCTTTACAACATAACCAGTCTCTGTTAATACCATAAAAAACTACTAAAAAAACTAAAGCCAACCACAATAGCAGCAGACAAACTCCCTGCTGACTTCTTGCAAACTGCAGCAGAAGCAATAGCTTATCCAGTAACCATACTAATAAACAGATCAATCTCAGAAAACCTGGTACCTGACATTTGGAAAATCTCTCACATTCTACCTTTACATAAAGGAGGTATTTCCACCGAACTGACCAATTATTGTCCAATTGCCATTCTGTCGCCCCTATCCAAAATACTAGACAGAATTGTTCATACGCAGTTGATGGACTACCTACACTCACATAACTTACTAACACCCAACATGGCTTTTGGCCCTACCATAGTACTACCACAGCCCTAATGTCTTTCACTAACACAGTGAATCAGTATAGAAATGACAGAAATTTTCTATCTGCCATCTTTTTGGACCTCTCTAAAGCCTTTGATGTGGTAAATCACAACAAACTTATCAATATTCTCACCACCCTAAACCTCAGTACTACACAGTTTAAAAGCTACTTATCAGGCCGCCAACAGGCTGTTCAATGGCAACATGAACTCTCCCTCCTTCTTCCAGTTACCTTAGGGGTGCCACAAGGCTCCATCCTTGGACCAC
Source organism: Protopterus annectens (assembly GCF_019279795.1). Taxonomy (NCBI): domain Eukaryota; kingdom Metazoa; phylum Chordata; order Ceratodontiformes; family Protopteridae; genus Protopterus; species Protopterus annectens. The sequence goes on from NC_056731.1 coordinate 1,842,350,998, forward strand.
TACTCTTCTCTCTTTTCACTAACAAACTTCATATCTCTACTCCTCACTCTAATGTTATACAATACGCAGACAACTCTACACTAATATGTGTGGCCTCCTTCCTAAAAGACCACCAGACCATAACTCAAAAATCTTTTCTATCTGCCAAAACATGGCTCACTAACACCCAACTCATACTAAATCCCAACAAAACCAAGCTCTTTCTCTTCCACCCCACAAGATCTGCCCCATCATGCCTGCCATTCACTAACTAACTCATCCAAAAACAAAATCATTCTCATGCCAGTAACCCATACCAAACTCCTAGGTGTAGAAAACAACAACAATTTGAAATTTTATATTACATATCTCAAACCATAAAGAAAGTTCACAAGAAACTAGGCATTCTTTACAGAAATAAACAATTTCTAACCGCAAACACAAGAGCTACCATCGCTTGCACACACCTCTTAGCAACACTCCTATGCGCCTCTCCAATTCTAACCAATCTCAGAAACACTGATCTAGCTAAACTAGAATCCTGTTATAATAAAATTGCCAGGTTCGCCACAGACTCCCCTTAAAGGACACACTATTGTACACTCCTAAACTCCTACAATGGTTAGAACTACCTCAGCTATTACTCTTTAATCAACTAACCTTTGCCCATAAAATCCTCCATCAGCCAGAAAAAAAACCTGCTCTCCAAAATCTTATCCAGCTGTATACCTCAACTGGAGACACGTTCTTCTCAAATTTCATTCCCAAAATATGGAATAAACTGACAGCTCCAATAACCTCCAACTACTCTTTCGTGCAATTCAAAAAACTTCTAAAGTCTCACTTAACTGACACCTGGCTCTGTTCTTGCACCTATCCTGGCTAACACTAGCACTTGTTAGACCTGGTTAGTACTGCTAAACATAAGATTTCAGAAGCTTACAGCATATTGGCCTCCTAGTACTCTCAGCTGATTGTGTTTTGAATCTGCTATCTGTATCTTACATTGTTTAGAGCCATTTAACTTTATAATGTGCATTCCCACAGAAAAAGTTTGCATTTTATAACAGTATGTCTAACTCTAGTAATAAATGTCAATCATACATGTATCACCAACTTTTAACAGCTCCTCTGTATTAGGTCTATCCTATATTCTTGTCAACTTTTGTAATTTTTGTTGTTGCTGTATTCTTGTCAATTTTTGTTGGAGCTTTTCTCCCCAGGCTTCTGCTAAAAAAGGACCTGTGTCCAGTCAGACTTTCCAGGTAAACAAATGTAAAATAAATAAATAAATAAATACTGTTCCTTGACTAATTCGTCAAATAGTACACAGTGTTGAAATTTCATCTGATCACAAAAAAAAGAAGTTATGTACTCACCATAACGTTCCATGTGAGTTGTTCATCTTGCCTTCATTCTTACTGATGGGTTTGGAGCCGATCCTAGGATCTGACTCAGCCAACTGCAAAAGCTCAAGGTCTTCAACCAGCTCAAGGCCAACTCCCTATCCCATGATGCACCCTGATCTTCCCTCAGATCTTGTTTGCTGCCTGACTACCTAGAAGTATAAATATGCCACTCAGAGAGCTGGATAAGAGACAATGCACCATATAAGAAAGGTGACGGACCTCAAGTAGACTGGATGGGGGTTGGAGGGTGGGACGTAAGAATGAAAGCGAGATGAACAACTCACATGGAACGTTATGGTGAGTACATAACTTATTTATGTGAAGTTCTTCTATCTCGCCATTCATTCTTACTGATGGGTAGCGTCTCAAGCACCATCTTTCTCAGGTGGCTCACGGGAGAATATTCCTCAGAACTGTAGAACCAAAGGAGGTCCTGTCCCTGGGGGCCTTGTCTACTTTGCAATAGGTTCACAGGTTGGTACTGGGCCATCTGCCCGAAGGCATATATTAGTCCAGCCACATTGTGCGGTATTCACCGCCCCTTTAGTAGTTCCCTAGACCCTTGTACTAGCAGCTAGTACCCTTGGCCCCTATCTAGTAGTGCTGTTGGTGTGATCCCCGGTGTGAACTTTCTGTTACCCATCCACTCATCAAGGTTCCTCTTGAAGAGTGATAGTGAGGGGCTCTGTCTTATGTAGATCAGGACCCTGTTCCATAGTAAGGGAAGTCTCTGCAAAGGGAATCTATCCCTCCAGCATGTTCTATTCATTGTTGTGTTGAGGTTTATATCCGTAGAGCGTGTAGCTCAAGTAGATTTGGTTTTGCTAAGATGGAACATGTTCAACAATTCTGGGTTGGACATGGCTCTGTAAGTTAGACAGAGATCGCCTCTGAGAAAGCGGTATGCAACAGAGAACAGTCTTAGCTTTTTCAATCATGCTGCATAGGGCAACTGTTTGAGGCCAGTAATCCTCTTGGTTAGGTACCTCTGTGGTCTCTCCAGCTGCTGGAGATGTCTAGCCAGGTACATTCCAATTGGTGCATTGTACTCAATAATGGGTTTGATGAGGGAAGAGTAGAGGGGCACCATTACATCCTTAGATCTTGATGCGAACCCTTTTGTGATCAGATGGGTCACATAGAAGGATTTTCCAACCACTTTGGCAACATGGTTATCAAAGGAAAGCTGACTATCTACTTGGGTCCCTAGATCCCTTATTTCTTCTTCAGATTTCAGGGGATTACCTCCTATGTTGTAGTTTGCGGGTACTCTGTTTTTTCCAAAGGGGATTAGAGCGTGTAGCTCGAGTAGATTTGGTTTTGCTAAGATGGAACATGTTCAACAATTCTGGGTTGGACATGGCTCTGTAAGTTAGACAGAGATCGCCTCTGAGAAAGCGGTATGCAACAGAGAACAGTCTTAGCTTTTTCAATCATGCTGCATAGGGCAACTGTTTGAGGCCAGTAATCCTCTTGGTTAGGTACCTCTGTGGTCTCTCCAGCTGCTGGAGATGTCTAGCCAGGTACATTCCAATTGGTGCATTGTACTCAATAATGGGTTTGATGAGGGAAGAGTAGAGGGGCACCATTACATCCTTAGATTTTGATGCGAACCCTTTTGTGATCAGATGGGTCACATAGAAGGATTTTCCAACCACTTTGGCAACATGGTTATCAAAGGAAAGCTGACTATCTACTTGGGTCCCTAGATCCCTTATTTCTTCTTCAGATTTCAGGGGATTACCTCCTATGTTGTAGTTTGTGGGTACTCTGTTTTTTCCAAAGGGGATTACTATGCATTTTTTTGCATTTAGCTTGAGGCCATGGCTTTGACACCATGCATCAGTCTCATTTAGGCCCTTCTGGAGGATCTCCATGTCGGCCGGAGACTCTATTATAGCACCCAGTTTGCAGTCATCCGCAAACTTAGTCAGCCACAGCCCTTCCGTGCTTGCCTGTACTTCTGAGAAGTATATGCCAAACAGGAGGGGCCCCAGGACAGAGCCCTAAGGCACACCACTTGTTATTGGTCTGGATTCGGACATAGATCCCACTACTCTTACTTTATGGGATCTGTCTGAGAGCCAGTTTGCGATCCATCTTGTGACATAAGGGTTTATGCCCAGGTTGGTGAGTTTATCAACAATACCTGAATGGGAAATGGTGTCAAATAATAAGTGATAATGGTATGAGGACTTGACCAGGTAGCTGGTGCACAAATAGAATCTAATGGTAACCTTGCAGAAAGGGCTAATGAGGTTGAAACAGCTCTAGTAGAGTGGGCCTTTTTTTTTGTTGCAAGGGAGCATTCTCTGAACTATAAATTAAGGAAATGCAATCACATAGCCATCTTGACAAGGTTACTTTTGTCACTAGGTACCCTTTTTTGACTCTGAAAAGGAAACAAAGAGCTGATCCGTTGATCTAAATTGTTTCATTATATCTAGATAAAATCGGAGTTGTCTATGAACATCAAGTTTGTGCAGCATGTGTTCCAGCCTATTTGTGTACTGAGGAAAGAAAACGGGCAACTCAATGGATTGGTTAAGATTTGTCTCTGAACAAACTTTTGGTAAAAAGGATGGATTAGTTCTGAGCAAAGCTCTGTCAATATGGAAAATTAGATAAGGAGGTTTGATGGTCAAGGCCTGCAACTCAGAAATCCTCTGAACAGAAGTAATGGCTATCAGAAAAATAGTCTTCCATGAAAGGAATTTCAAAGAACAGGATGAGGCTGGTTCGAAAGGAGGTAATATGATTCTAGAGAGAACAACATTTAGATTCCATGGCATGACTGGAGCTCTTATTGGTGGCCTCAAATGAATGGAACCTTTAAGAAAGGCTTTAGCGAGTCGATGTGACATGACATTGGAGCCTTGGAAGCCAAGATGAAAGTTTGAGAATGCGGCTAATTGAACACTGATGGTAGCATTGGTAGCTGCAGCAGCTCCTTCATTGAAAAGTTTAGTTAGAAATTCCAATATAGTAAAGATCTGAGCTAGATAAGGATCAACATCATTCTGAGATGCCCATAAAGAAAATCTCTTCCATTAGCTAAGATATAGCTTTCTGGTGGATTATTTATGAGAGGATGTTATAATATGTTGGGCCTCAGCTGAGAGGTTGTAAATCCTGGCTATTGTGGGAATTGGAGCAGCCAAGCTGTCAGTTTGAGGGAATGAAGAGAAGAATGAAGAGCCCCCGATGAATGGGTCAACAGATCCAGAACTGGGTCCAGGATCCAGGGTTCTTCCAAGAGATGAGGCTGGAGGAAGGGGAACCAAATCTGCCGAGGCCAGTAAGGGGCTATTAAGATCATGGTCCTTCCCAGAATTTTTGCTTTCTGTAATACTTTGGGAATCAGAGGGAAGGGAGGAAAGGCATAAAGGAGACCCAGGGGCCAATTGTGCACCAGTGCATCCCTTGGGGCATCCCCCGGCAGGGGAATCAGGGCAAAGAAGCTGCTGCATTTCGTGTCTGTTGCAGTTGCAAAGAGATCGCAGCAAGGCTGGCCCCACCTGCAGAATATCCTTTCCACTACTTGTTTCTTTAGGGACCACTCATGAGGCAGTAGAATTGTCCTGCTTAGCTGGTCTGCTATCACAGTGGATTTCCCTGGGATGTGAGTTGCTATCAGAAAGTGCTGGATGGAGATTGCCCACTGCCATACTCTCATGGCCTCTCGACACAGAGGGTAAGATTTGGTTCCTCCTTGTTTGTTGATGTACCAGACCACTGACATGTTGTCTGTCTGAATTGCAATTGTTCCCAGAGGTAGAGAGTCTTGAAAAGGACTGCAACGCTAGAAGTACTGCTCTCATCTCCAGAACATTTATATGCAGATGAGCCTCCTGTTTTTTCCACGTGCCTTGGGCTGTTCTTACCTGATAATGCCCCCACCCCCACCCCACCCAATCAAGGAAGCATCCGTGGTCACCGTGGTTACGGGATTGGGTAGAACGAATGGATGTCCCCGAGCTACATGTTGAGACATCAGCCAACACTGAAGGTCCTTCTTGCACGTATTCGTTATGATAATTTGGTGTGACACTGAAAGTTCCTGAAAGGACCATTGAGAGAATAGGAGCCATTGTAGAACTCATATGTGCATTCGAGTGAGGGGAATGGCAATGATTGCTGCCGCCATCGATCCTAGCAGTTTGAGAACCATTGAGGCTGGGGATTTTTTCCTTGGAAGCAGGTCTAATATATGTTTTTGTAAGAGACAAATTCTTTCTGGAGGCAGACTTAATGTCATTGAAACTGTGTTTAGTTCTGCACCTATAAAGACAGTCTGTTGTGATGGCGATAAGGCAGATTTTTCTGAGTTGATGGTAATCCCCAATTGATTGCAGAGATTTAAGGTTGTGTCCCTCACATGAATAAGTTGATGCTTGGTGGTGGCAGTGAGGAGCCAGTCGTCTAGATATGGAAACACCTGGAATCCCAACCATCTCAGGTGAGGGGTGACTACTGCCATACATTTGGTGAACAGTCTGGGGGCTGTAGTGAGAGCAAAGGTCAGAACATGAAATTGATAATGACTGGCTCCCAGCCAGACGTGCAGATGATCCCTGGATGGTCTGTCCATCTTTATGTGGTAGTACACATCCTGAAGATCTACAGAGCACATCCAACTGTCTTTCTCCAGAAAGGGGAGTATTGACTGAAGCGTGACCATCCGGAACTTCGTCTTTTTTGCTGACTTGTTTAGTCTACTTAGGTCCAGAATAGGTCTCCAGTCCCCTGTTTTCTTTGGAACTAAAAAGAATCTTGAGTAAAAGTTCCAGATCCTCTCTGGTCTGCTGGGACTGGCTGGATGACTCTTTTGTCCAGCAACCGCTGGACCTCTAAGGCTGCTTGGTCCCTGTGACTGGCTGGAACATCTGGGATTTTCTTTACTACAGGGGGTGGAGTGGCAAAGGGAATTGAGTATCCTCTGGATATTATGCTTTGTACCCAGCTGTCTTTTGTTATTTTTAGCCAGGCATCTAGGTACAAAGATAGGTGTCCCCCGACTGCCTCCAGAGATGAACAGTCAGGCCTCCTCTCAGGCGTGCTGATAGGGCTTGCCAAAGAACTGATCTCTGTCGCCCTGGTTCTGCGGACCCCCTCTGCCGCATGGGCGCTGTCTTCCATTATTACCCCCTCCTCTGCCTCTAGAGGGGGTTTCACCACAAGTGTTTTGGAAAGATCCTCGAGATTTACAGAACCATATCTTTCCACCACCTCTCCCGTTGGGGTAAGGTCTATTCGGGGTAGAAAAACGGACTGCGACGGCAGACAAGTTCTTTCCATCTTTTTCACTCCTGGTAAGTGCTTCCTTTACCTTAGGTCTGAAAAGGGACAAACTGTCAAAGGGGGTGTTAATGAAAGAAGGCTTAAAGGGTTCCGCAAAGGAACATAAGCGCATCCAGGAATGTCTCCTGACAGCGATTCCTGTACCCGCTGGTCTGCTCGTACCATCAGCTGCATATGACAACAGACGCATAGAAGAGTTCAATATTGAATTAAGAGTGGAGAGCTGGGAAGTTACGTTGTCTGAAACTCCTGCAGCTACTGAACCCTGCAGGGTGTCTCCTAGCTCCTTCAGGAGATCCCTTTGTAACCTAGTAAAATGTGTGAGGTAGTTCAGTGATTAAAGGACAAAGACCGCTGAACTAAACATACGCTTCCCATATCTGTCCATAATTCTAGATTCTCTATTTGGAGGATGAACAGATGAAGACGTCTCTGATAATTCCTTCGTGGTGGCTACTGCCACCACCATAGCATCAACAGGTACTCCTTTAGTAAGGTAAAGTCTGTCTTGAGGGCTAGTTATAAATTTGTTAGGCCTCCTGGCGACAAGCTCTGTGGTGTCTGGGGACTCCCACTCCCTTTGAGTGAGTAATTCGAGCAACTCATCAAAGGGTGGAGACACCCAAGAGGTGGAGGGTTGAGACCCAAAAGCCTTCAGGAGGACTGACTCATCATCAGAAGGGTTAAGGGATTTCCAGCCACCCCCTCTGTTTAAGAATCTCTAAGATATCTGCAAAGGAGATATCTTCTGAGGAGAACCGTGGGGACCCTTCTGACTCATCCAAGTCAGTATTTGAAGTGAGTGACTGACTCCAGTGAGGAGTCCATATGCTTCCTCCTGCAGAGTCTCTTCCTAGGCACTTCTTCAATGGGAGCTTCTGGAGAGGTCTCGGAAGAACATGGATCACCCAATGGGGCTTCCTGAGGTTCAGGATCTCTACACTTCAACGGAGCATGTGTTGAAGAGGTAGACACCGGTGCTTTCAGGGATGGAGCTGCTCGAACTGATGGAGTGGTCGTCGGAGCAGACAAAGCCCTCCTCATAGCCTCAAAGGCTCCTCGGTCCCGATGAGAGAATCCCTCGGATACGAAGATTCGATGGAAACCGTCTGCACCAGTACGGAGGGCTCAGAGCCAGAAGTCGGGGCCAAACTCACTCGAGCCAAAGCGCCAAGAGGTAAAGTCAGCACCGACAAGTAGGTCCTACTATCCTCCCTGGACTCAACTGGTGAGTGTCAGCCCTGAGATCCTTCAGTCGGCGCCGAAGACATCAGGGTAGTTAGGGCCAAAAACCCTAGAATAGGTGTCAGACCTGTGGGTTCCACATTCATCAGTTCTGCACTCTCCAGCTCCAAAACTTCCATGCAGATCGGAGGAGGAACAGAAGATGTTGGAGGTGCTAAGGTCGGCTCCAAAGCCTCCAGGGTCGGTGCCGATAAAATATTTGCCAGGGCCGGTATCCATAGAAGCTTCTTCACCACAAGGTCCACATCCAAATTAGACAGTCTACTTGAGGCCCATGAAGAATGTGACGAAACCACTGATTCAATATGGGAGACTTCAAAGTAGGAGATACCAGCTCCAAGGTTGGAGACCGGCCCCTAACCATAACAACAGTCAGTTCTGAAGGCTGTGGAACCAATGTCAAAGTTTTACTTGAAGCTGATTTTGAAGTAAATGGGCTTTTTGTCAGTTCCAATGTCTTTTAAGAGTGCTTGTCTGACTTATCCAGTGACTCTTGAAAAGAGGATTTCAGAAGGCCCTTATCCATAAGCTTTCTTTTTCTCTCATGTAGAACTCTAGAGCTAAAGGAGTGGCATATCGCACAGCTTTCCTGTAGGTGTACCTTACCCAAACAGTAGACACATTCAGTATGTCCATCAGTTATAGACATCTTTTGCCCACATCTTGGACATTTTTTGAAGCCAGACTTGGCTTTTCCTTCTCTTGCTGGGACATATTTCCAAAGACAAATACTAAGTATAGTCAAACACAGCAACAATGCCCTATAAGAAGAGAGCTCTAACAATAATATGCATACACAAAGAACTAGTAAAGCCTTAAGAAAAGAAGGCTCTAATAAATTTAGCTAATAATGCAAATATTTATCTGCCCTACATAAAAAGAAGGGCTGTAATATACCAACTAACACACACCACACACAAGTAATACTATAGAAAAGACTTAAAGGCCTTAAAACACGGCCACTAACATGTAATTATAATATTAGAAAAAAACAACTAGGTGCCCTGGGAAAAAAAGGGCTATAATCTAATATAAACACACTCTGCATGAAATATTCAAGAAAAAGAGAAAAAAGGGGCCTTAAAACACGGCCACTAATTAGAAGACCATTAAATGCCCTGTAAAAAAGAAGGGCTATACTCTGATAACATACTCTCTATATGATATGAAAAATAAGAGAAAAAAGGGCCTAAAAACACAGCCACTTATTTCTCAGTAATTAAGCTAACTGAGATAGGGAGAAAAGAAGGCCTAAAAAAAAACGACCCTAATAACTAACTATATTATCTAAGCAATATCAGAAAAGACTAAACAGTCTCATATTTAAATGACTAAATAAGCTAATAAGCTAATTTAACAGCTATAAATTTGAGAAAAATAAAGTTATTCACTGGCCAGAGCTGGTGAATGTCCGATCAAGTTGCAGTGACAAATGAGATCTGAGGGAAGATCAGGGTGCATCATGAGATAGGGAGTTGGCCTCGAGCTGGTTGAAGACCTTGAGCTTTTGCAGTTGGCCGAGTTGGAGCCGAAGATCGGCTCCGAACCCATCAGTAAGAATGAATGGTGAGATAGAACAACTTCACATCACTAGTTATAATCCTACCTGTCTTGGTGTCATCAGCAAATTTTCTAATCCAAACCTGTTTTTCACTGTCTGTCTGTCTATTGTGGACATGGACATATTAATTCATTCACACATAGTAGCTGTGGAATGTCACACCTTGAGCACCCTATACACATTTCTAGATTACTGAGCCAAGCAAAAGTAAGTATCTTGAGAATAGCAAATGTTATTCAAACATGCAAACAACAATACAGGGAGAAAAAAAAACTTCTTTACTTATCTTTACATCCGTGATTGTGGCAGATGGAATGGGGATATTGAAAGTTGGTCCTGTTGGCACTGTCGGCAACTACATCTACCAAAGAAGATGCCACCTCCAGACTGATATATGGGATAATTGAGAGGGTGATATAAACTGAGAACCTTGGATGCCGAAGGTCCTCTGTAATAATCTTATGTGAAATCTGGTATGAGGGGCTAGACTGATTGAGGTTACCATCACACATAATACTTGCAACACCACAGCCTTTCCTAAAGGAGCTTTGAAGTGAGGAATGTGAGGCAGAAAGACAGAAAAGTCTATTATTTGTAAGTTTTGCTCATGTACTGAAGGCATCCAATGAATCTGAGAGTTTGAAAGAGCACAAGCTTGGATTTTTCAAGATTTAAGGAAATGCCCAAGGATCAACACAAATGAAGCAAACAGCCTGTTGTAGAGGTAAGGGATCTTTTTGTTGTGGTGACAAGGAGCTGGCTGTCTAGTTATGGGAACACATGGAACTCTTTTAGCCTGAGATAAGATGTAACTACCAACAAGCACTTGGTGAACACCTGGGGGGCTCTGATGATACCAAAAGGTAATGTTCTGAACTGATACTGACTGGCTATGAGACAGAAGTGAAGATACCTTCTGGATGACTTTGCAGTCTTTAAGATCTGTTGGGCACATCCAGTCTCCTTGGAAACACAGAAGGATTGATTGTACCACAACCCTCCAGAACTCTGCCTTTTTTACATAATTGTTTAGGCTTCAAGTATAAAATGTAGTCTTCTTTGTAACTAAAAATAATCTAGAATAGATGACAGATCCTCTTTTTTTGAACCTCTTAGATGTGTCATTTTTGAAGGAGCTTAGTAATCTCCTGTGCTGCTCATCTCTTTTGTTAGAATGGCATGTCTGGGAAAGGTTGTAATGACTGTCTAGCAACTTCTATAGAGGGAATTGTGTAGCCTCTAGATGTAATTACAGGTGACCCCTTAATGTCTCCAGAGTGTAATAGTCTGGCAAGTTCTCAGGGATATTGGGACAGCTTTCAGGAGGAAGGATCCCTTAAGCCCTGATTCTGTAGGCCCTCTTTACTGCAGGGTGGTGTCCATTGAAGGGATCCTCTCCATTACAGTAGTCTCTGAAAAGGGGTCAAAAGGAAGACATTCTGACTTTTTAAAACAGGGTACTTTGGCACCCTTATGGTTCCTAGAAAAGAACCTCTGGAGCTCTGAGGGGACTCAAAGCACATTCCAATGGCAGATAAGGTCTTCCTGGCCTCTTCACTTTTTAGCAACTTTTCTTTGGAACCAAGCAGTGAGGTCCCATCATAAGGAGCATTTACACAAGGTGCCTTAAAGTTGTTCAATAAGTCATGGAGATGCAGCCAGGCATGGCGACATGTAGCAGTACTGGTGCCTGCTACTCTAACCACTTCAGCCACCAGGTCATATAGCAGTCATACAGAGAGGTTGGTATTAGGCAGTATGATAGATACGTATGACTCAAGTCTATTTTTGGTGTTTGGGTAGGAGATATTTCCATAGAATTAAGTGCTTGATACACTAGGTTTCCCCTGGAACTTTGTCATATAGGTTCTATAATTAAGTTTTTGAAGGAAAAACATTCCAGAGGTGTAAGCACACTTCTACATTTGTTCAGTTCTCCTAGACTCATAGTCAAGAGGATGGACCCTGAAGCATTCCTCAGAAAATTCTTTAGTTGAGGCCACCATCGCAACAACAGAATCCAAAAGAGGGGACTTGCTGCAATGTGTCTGAAAAGATACAGAGCGTCTGGATTTAGCAGTGCAAAATGACCATTTTGGACTTTCCCTCTGAAATTTCAGAGAGGTATATCTGTTGGAATCTTTGGAGAATCATCTTACTTATTTCAAGCTGATCATGTAGAACTGCACCCAGATATCTCTTTAAGTAATTGCAATTTCACTGAGTTGTGTTGTGAAGGGGTATGCTAAGTATTTTGTAGACATTAAACTCACAGCCCAAAAATGTGATTTCCATCTTAGCCATCTTTCGTATAGCCACACATACTGTAGTAACTTTCTTGCTGTTTCAGTTGTTTAAGGTTGTGGTTGATGAAATTCATTTTGCTCCACCCTTGTTTACATACTTTTTCTTCCACTTCAGTGTCTTGTTCAAGGTACATTACCTCTTCTTCTCTCCTTAAATCCTCCTTCTTTTGTCAGTATATATGTCTTCCAATTTCCTGAAAACTTTTGAGTGTGCTACCTATGAAATATTGCCACCTCTTTAGAAGACCAGTATTTACTCAGTTTTCAAATGTGGCAATTTACTTTAAGATGTATTTAATGGGAATTTAATTTCCAAGTAGCTCTACATTTACATATGATCAGAAAGAAAACTAATCTGGTGTTTGACCCCTGCCACTGTATTTATTAGCTTGCTGTCTATAAGTCAATAGACTGCTGGCTGCATTATCCTTAACTGTTCTTTACAAAAGAGAGAGAAAGAGAAGAGGTTCTCCAAATGTCTACAATATTCATTTCCACCATATAATAATTCAGACACTGCCTAAATTTAGAATGTCTAATTTTTATGGAGGGAATTTTATCTAATGTAAAATTAAGTACCACACTACGTTCTCCCCTATAATGCCTGGGATATCCTAATCAGTTTCCCTCTGCACCGTGTGACAGAAATACTTAAAGTATTCCACTTTTTCATCAGTAGGTCAAAATCTAGGTCAGAGAGATAGTTAGCATACAAGCTGTCTATTAAATTATCACAATTGTAATCATGTAACAGCTTGTAAACTGTCAAACTGAAGCTGTCATTAAGAAATCATATTTATAGGCTATGGTGGAGCTAAATGAAAGTGCTGCCCAATGTGCAAAATCTTTTGCTCCTGCTTTAGTTGTGGAAAGAGTTTTATAATCACCATATGGTATAATAGTTATAATTTAGCCCCTCAGAAGTTGACTGCTTCCAGAAAATAGCAATATTTTTTGTTCATGTTGAATGAGCTTGGCATTATAAAAGGCAGCAAGCTGTCATGAATATGTCAGGGCAAAGTATTTCATGTGGAAAAGAACTCTGGCATCTTGATATACTGGCAACTTCACCACACGCTATGCCTTGAAGCACTACACATCCCACAAGGACTTCAGCTGAGTACCACTAAAATGTTTCACAATTCGTGGAGGTGCTGCTTTTAAGTGACAGATTCAAGATATATATTTAATTAAATTTCACATGCACATATACATAGTAATGCTCCACACCCAAATCAAAGTATTAAGATTATTGTACTATCTACATTTTTAATAGGGGGCATGGCTATCTTGTACATTGTATAAAAAAACAGAAAAAAAACAGGCTATTCTATTCATTCCAGACATGTTGACAGCAATTCATAACAAAAAGCATTTATTATTTCTTGACTTCAAAGAAAATATAATCTCTAGTTCAATGTTCCTTTCAAATCAGAAAGCAAGTAGAAAGAGTCACATCCAACAATGAGATATTGCTTTATCAGCCTGGTCCTTTAGACCAGCATGCCAATTCTATGCAATGTCACATGACATGAAATCTGTGAAAATAACACAGAATTATTAACCATTAATTAATGAGGTGATAATGGGAACCCTGAACCGCACATAAGTGCAAATCCAGAATACCGAGTGATGTGTTTACACAAAGTCCAGTGTTCTCCATTATCACCCGAAACTGTTACTGACACTAAATAAAAAGCTTTTCATTACTGCATATCTTTCAGCTGTCTGTGACATTAATTAGAAAAATTCTTAACACTGAATGCATAACATGCCCTTCAAATGTGGAACAGTGAGGAACATGGACTTTTTAATACTCAAAATGAGGAACATTCCTCATAATGAGGTCACGTGAGAGGTATGAGTAAAAATAATGGGTTTCCTACCCATTATTTTCAGCTTTGGCCTATTTATCGAGCAAAGGAGTTGAGAATTGTGGCTGAGATTATATGCAGCGGGTCCTAGAAGCTATGCAACTGCTGTAACGTTCTGAGAGCTAAGCAAAACATTGGTGCAGCCCATTGTTTTCCATTATGTCCAACTGTGACAGTATCCTTTAAAAATTGAAAGCATAGACCTTTAAGCTACTGATTCTTTTGTACAACAGGAAAAATTTGAAGATGATGTATGGCCACACTTTTATAGCTGTTCGAAGAAATAGCTAGTTATTATTGACACCAGATGGATACCAGCTGTCTATTAAAAGTTATTTCTATTTAAAGGGAAACAGAAAACCTCACTTTGCAGCATTATAGCTGAACCCAAAAAAATAATGCCCTGGCCTTTATCTGACTATCAAATGATATAAAAAAATCTGTCCTTTCTGACTTTAAAATGGATATTACTGCATCTTGCTATTTATTTAGCATATTTTATGCATTTATTAATATAAATTTGATCTGTTTGACACCAAAAATGCATATTCATTGAGGTACAGTTTATGTGTTTGACTGCCACTTCTCCAAAGATCGCAAGATTGATATAGCTGGTTGAAAACAAAATCTGTGTCATTTCATGCCCCTCCCAATAAAATTTCACTTGCTACAAGGTATTGTGAGCTCAGGGTTCCATACTGTGATGTGATGGAGCACAATACCCAAAACAATTCTTTTAATTTTCGCATTTGGAATGTTGTCTTCAGGCTGTTATTGCTGAACATATAATCTTCAGAAATATGACACTTACAGTAGTGTCATACACGTTAGCTGAATATTACTATCAGAAAGATATCTGCATTCCCTGATGCACTCTTGGCTGATGTCTGTCTAGTTGGCAAATAAATGACTAAACAAATGAACATGTTTTCCTGTGAGTCACAGTAACTAATCAAAGTTAATGTAACTGTATCACGTAACAGGGCAAAAAGTTGAATTTTACAAACATATCCACAAAAGCATTTCTGCAGGGGTGCAATCTTCTCCTGCTCAGTCACACCCTCCATTTCTGCTCCCTTACACTCTGCATCTCTACTTCTCCAAACGTGATAACTGTGAGCTCTTAAAGTGCAAAACATCCTCATCCACATAGTTCTACAATCTCAAAGAAGTACAGACAAAGTAAGCAACTAACATGGGCTTGACTAATAAAAGAGAGGCTTTTTGGTGCATCCAGATCAATCCACTTCTAGATATGGGCATGAAAAGATCATTTTGCAGTGTATTTCAATTATGTAATGCTCTGTTGTTAAAGTGTGGTGTTTTTGAAGATTTTTCACTTTAAACCTGCTTTTAAGCTATTATTGCTGATACACTGTGTTTGTTAGAATGCATCCAGACCTAGCCGGAATTGTACATATACTGTATATTAGCTCCTGAGTACTGAACAGACTTTACCTGAAAATCGTTTAGTACTGTATCAACTACTGTGACCTTATTTTCGGTTTGAAATTATCAGTGCCCTAGTCTCGTCACTGTCATTTTCTTTGATTTCCTGCACTTTGTGTTTGGCTTCTGTCTTCATCTGTTGTTTCTGCTTTCTGGGTGGCCCCGGTATTTTTTCATTAGGGAGCCTTTTGTCTGCTTCCTAGTGGCAGTAGAGATGGGTCATGTCACTTCTGAACGGGTAAACACTGTTTGAAACCTTCAAGTACCTGCTTGCTATTGACCAGAGGGATAATTTATTTGTTTGAGCTAGATTTCTGCCTTTATAACATTGTTACTTTTGTGTGACAAAGCTCATCATGCAGTGGCGGTTGACAGTACCCTGTGTGGGTACACAGCCAGAACTGAAAATTTTCCTATGCAACTACCCCTGTACACTGAGCAGCTAGTTTGTGCAATGATCAGTGAGTTTGTGCACCAGGTTGTTAGTTTGTATGCTGAGAAGCACCCGTCTCTCTATCTTGACCCTAGGCAGTTTTAGGTAGTCTTGTTAGTAATCTACACTCCTACAGCAACCAAGCTAGTCAGCTGTAAACCTACCTTGTACAGTCCTCCTGTAGAATAAACAACTAGGGTCCAAATCCATGGACATGTACGTCCCTGCCATCTCCACCATTTTGAGGCAACCAGCTAATCCTCAAACATATGAATAAGGTTTGGAGAGTTGTAGTTATAAAATGTCATATGAGGCAAGGCTCTCACTTACAAGTACCTACAGTACCAAACAGATCATTAGTAGCAAACACATGACACCCACCTCACGTACTACTTACCAGTCATATAATCTCACATATGCTGAGGCTCTTAAATATAATCTTTCCAAACCACAAAGACCTCCCGTACAACACTCACAAAAAATGCCCTCAGCAACCTCAGAAGCACACTACAAAAGCAACACCCAACAAGACACATACTGCCACAATCCATGGTGTCTCATCCTCTAAGTCCATAAGGCATACTATTACACAACTCAGTATTCTGGTCATAGGAGACTCCATATTGAGAAATGCAGATGTCCCACTCACCAGGCTAAGCAAAGAGAGAGTCATGGTCAGCTACTAGTCAGGGGCCAGGATCAGTTATATCACTCATGCACACAGGTCAATTAATCCCAAGTACAATTATGAACCAGTCATAAGCCATGTTGGTATTAGCAATCTGAGATGTACCTCTCTTGACTATATGAAGAAAGATTACTGAGCTTTTGGATTACATGTCCTAGGCTGGTGTGAATCTTGCATTGAGCAGCGTTCTACCTTCTCCTAGGAAAAAGAGAATAACTGACTTCACCAATTTGCTTAAAGTATGATGTAATTCAAAGGGGTTACAATATCTGTCAGCCTGGGTGGGATGGTTTGCACCTACTCCCACTGGGTTTTCAGATATTGGCTAAAACCTTTTCCACCCCCATACTGCCTTTTTAGGCATTGTCAAGCAGAAAAACCTTCTGACATAGCTGTACCAAACCACAAAAATCTGAAGGTTGTTACTGCTCAATGCTAAGAGTCTGAACAAGAAACTCCACTCTCTTGCAGGGTCTCCTCACTTTGGAGAATACAGATGTTTGTGCAGTTGCTGAGACATGATTTAAAGCCATGCAGAAAACCCCAGCAGTGCAGGGCTACAATAGCCTTCAGACATTTAGACCAACTGCTACACAGAAAGGAATAAGAGGTGGAGATTTCTCTATATACATTAAAGATAAACACACCTCAAGGCATGCAGTAAATAAATAAACACTATATTAATGGGTGACTTCAACTACAGCAATATAAACTGGGAATCACACATGACTCACAACACAGAGGCCGAGAGCTTCATGGGTTTGTAAATGCCAGTACCATTGACCAGCTAGTTCATACACCCACTAAGGGCTCAAACATCCTCAACCTGTCCCTACAAACTTGACAAAATGTTGCACCCCCCCCAGTTTAAAGTCCTTGCTAGTGATGTCAGGCCATAAAGTTGTCTCCTCTGAGGTAAATGTAAAACCAGGGACACTTGGAAACCATAGAAGTTTTAAGAATTATTCCAAGGCAAACTTCCCACTACAAAGTGACACCTTAAATAAATTTCACACACCCCAACACTGAGAATAGTACTGTCTGTGCAGAAACATTCACAGAAATCTTGTATAACTATATAAACAGCTGTATAGAAACTGCTGCGCCTACCCAAAATAAGTGCAGCACCAGTGCAAAAACAATCCATCCTGGTGGAGTTATAAAATTAACAGGTTGTGTATAAAAAGGAAGAAACTATTGGAAAAATAAAGAGTGGCAATACCCAGCAAGCTAAAGGCTCCTTCATCAGCCTAAAGAAACAACTCAGAGGGTTAATAAAGTCCACAAAAAAAAAAAAAAATTTGAGTAGAAAATAGACATCCATGTCAAGGACAACCATAAGGCTTTCTTCAGCTATGTGAGAAACCTCAAAGGCAATATACAGCAATGTACTGAATTAATTGTAAATTGTGTCTGGAGAACCAGAAGATATAGCTAATCTGGCTGACAAATCAGTCTCAAACTTTAGACCCCCCCCCCCCGCCAGATATTCCTCAAGAAATTTCGATATTAATCTTGTGCCCAACCATCACTAGAGAGAGGGTTCTCAAGGTGCTCTCCAAGCTCATGAGTTCAGTGTTGAGGTCACTGCTCTTTGGAGTCTATTTCTCTAAAGTCAAGGCTAACATCAAAGGCTTCTGGCTGACCAAGTTTGCAGGAGATTGAAAACTGGGAGCAGTCATCGTTTCTCTCCCAAGATACCAATATCTTCTACTACGGCCTGATACAGACTAATAACTGATGTCACAATCATGGCCTAAAACTCAATGCTAAGAAGTGCATCACAGTACCTTTTCACAAGATGGCTTACCTTGCAAACTACCACATTGATTATACACCCCTGAGAGCAGACCCTATAGTCAGGGACATGGGAACACACACAGACAGAGATCTGGCATTTGACCAACATGTTTCTACTATGGTGAGAAAATCATTTTGTGTTGCAAAACCTATAGGTAAAAGTATGGTGTCTAGGTAGAAATAAGTCATCATCCCATTGTACTTTGCCCTCATAACATCTATAACTGAGTACAATGCCACCTTCAGTATGTACCTCACCAGGCATATGCAGCAATAGGGGCATTCATAGAGCTTTCTCACAAAAAGAACACAAGAGGTAGAAAACAAGTCCTATGCAGATGATCTCAAATTATTGTCTCTATAATCATCTTCCTAAAGGCTGCTGAAAGGTGATCCATGCGTAGCCTACAAATCGTCCTCAGATCCAGCACTAATGGACCTTTTACACATTTGGAAAAAAACTACCATCCGAACATCCTATCTAGAAAGATAAACTTCACCATCAAAAATAAACTGAATGTGCTGGAGGGACAGGTATGTATTTCAGAAGTTCATCTTCTCTGGAACAGGCTTCCCACCCATGTGAAGCAGAGTTCTTCCCTTCATTTATTCAAGCGGAACATGGACCAGTGGCTGGGGAATCACAAATATACCTGGGGTCTGCCACTCATGTCTCTACTAGCGGTAACTTGTATTGTTTGCCTGCCTATGAATATACACCCACCACAAAACATTTTTGAAACATTACCTATCAAGTTTCATTTTGGGGAACTTGGTTAGGCTTAAAATGTTCCCTTAGGTAATTACCATAGCATTCTTCTGTGATATCAAGCATACCTCTCAACTGTCCAAATTTTTACAGAATGTCCAGATTTTTGCCTCATATTTTTGGAATGTTATTCATAAAATGTATGGTCTTCTGGCAAATCACTGATTGACCAAGTTCACTAAATAATTATATACATTTGAGTTTCAGACTTTATATCCTTCAGAAAATGCATGCTAATACAAATCCTGTAATTCTAGCAACATTCAAAGTTTTAAAAGAACACTGTTTAAAATCTGTCCATATTTTTAGGCATTTGTTCCCCCCCCCCCCCAATGTTTTTGGCTTTGTCCAGATTTCTTGTGCTAGGAAGTTGAGAGGTATTATGATTCTATGAAAAGTCAATTATTTGCATTTTGACCAAAGCAGCGTTAAAATATCCATGTATCCCATTTTCACTCATGAAATTTTTAGCACAAAATAAACACCTAAGCTAGGTCCAGAGATAACATCAGTATGTTTTCTACACCTGAGCCATATTAATGAATAGTTGCTGTAATACAGTAAAGGGAAATTGTATTTAGGAAATAGAAACACATATATAAATTCAAACTACATTAATTTAGGGTTAATGTCCAGTTTTGCCACTAGTACAGCCTGGTCTGCAAGGCCATGGAATGCATCATCGTGGAACTCATAAACAAAGACATTGGTAATCTCCAAACTCTGGACCCTACTCAGTTTGGATTTGTAAAAGGCAGATCATGTCTCCTAAACCTGATTGACTTCTTTGAAGCAGTCACCAAAGCCATAGATGAGGGTAAAATGGTTCACACAGCTTATCTAGATCTTGCCAAGGCTTTCGACACCATCCCCCACTCTGGAATTATAGATAAGCTCACTAAACTAGGTATAAATCCCTATGTCACAAGATGGGTTGCCAACTGGCTCATGGACAGAACCCACACTGTGAAAGTAGCGGATTCCAAATCCGACATCAGACCAATGACAAGTGGAGTACCACAGGGTTCAGTCCTGGGTCCTCTCCTGTTTGGTATCTACTTCTCTGAAGTGCAGGCCAACACAGAAGGTCTTTGGGTAACAAAGTTTGCAGATGACTGCAAACTAGGAGCCATAATCAAAACTCCTAACAATGTGGACAAACTACAAAAGGGCCTCACTGAGACAGATACCTGGTGTCAAAGCCATGGCCTGAAGCTCAATGCCAAAAAGTGTATTGTCATCCCTTTGGTAAAAACTCTGTACCCATGAACTACCACATAGCTGGTAGTCTACTTAATGTCGAAAATGTGATAAGAGACCTTGGGACACAGGTGGACAGTAGTCTCTCCTTTGATAATCACATCGCCACAGTGGTCAGGAAATCCTTCTACGTGGCTCATTTCATCACAAAAGGATTCTCATCCAGAAAAAAAGAGGTCATTGTTCCCCTCTACTCATCACTCATTAGACCCATTATAGAGTACAACGCCCCTTTTGGTATGTACCTCACAAGACATCTACAACAACTGGAAAGACCACAGAAATACCTCACAAAGAGGATTACTGGCCTCAAACAGATGCCCTATGCAGACCGTCTCAAAAAACTACAGCTTTACTCCATCGCATATCGCCTACTCAGGGGCGGTCTCTGCCTAACATACAAAGCTATGTCAAACCCAGAGCTGTTGGACATGCTCCACTTAAAGAAATCCCAATTCCTCCGAGCTACACTCTCTAGGGACCTTAACCTTGTCACCACAATAAACAAAACATGCTGGAGGGATATATTCCTGTCCCAGAGACTTCCCATACTCTGGAACAGACTACCTATCTAGGTCAAACAGAGCTCCTCATTAGCACTCTTCAAGAAAAATCTTGATGATTGGATGGGAAATGGGAAATTCACCCCGGGGATCACTTCTGTGGCTCTGCTCAACAGGGGCACAGGAAAATAATTTTCTTGGGTGGCGAAAGCCAGGGTACATTTTTTGGCTAGGCTTGTATGGGCCCTAGGGCCGATAGCCTAGTACCTACCTATGAACCTATATTACCTTTGCATGTTACGCTATGAAACTCATTGTATTCATACAGCAATTTACATTTTACTCTTTTGTAAATAAAAACTTTATCTCTGAGTATCCAGATTGTGGCTGAAAATAGACCATCATGGTATAAAACAGAGCTCTCAGGTCACACTTTCACTGTAAAAATGGAACCTTTCCTGACATATAGTATCATTAATCAAGGATATATTAACCAGTGCAATTACTGACACTAGCAACAAGCTATACCTTGACAAACTCATGTGAGCACATATCCACATACACAGACATAAACACCCACACCTACATACATAGACTGACAGAGGGACATATGCATACCTACAGGTGCTCTCTCTCTCTCTCTCGCTCTCTCTCTCGTGCACGCACACACACACACACACACACACACACACACACACACACACACACACACACACACACACACACACACACACACACTTGTACACATACAAATGTACATGCTTTGAAAAGAGAAAAGAGTAGGTCATCATTCTGTCATTCAAGTACGAACGAGCTGGGTATAGAAGAGCTGATGTTTCTACAATTACAAGCTGCCTGTGACTATTACATGCAGTAACAATAAATAAATAAATAAAAATCAGGGCAAAACTATGATATATATCAGCTTTCTTAAACAGGAAACTTTTCTTACTAGCTTTTTATATAGGACTGAAGGGGCATATGTTCGGCCATTGAATGGAAAAATCGCTGAATGGCATTACATCGAAAGTGCTGTTCAGTGAAACTCCTCATGCCGTTCAATGCTTTTTCCATTCGATGGCTGAACATAGACCCAGACTGAAGTTAACAAAGGTCTCTGTCCTCCATCCTTTCACACTGTAAGAACAGTTAGATAATACAGTCAATTTAGAAAGGAATAGTAAGTCTCTTTTATGAGCGTCACAGACCTTATTCAAAATGTTCATATATAAGCTAACAACAGTGTGACTCTTCACGGATATGATATTTTTAAAATATTTTTATGTAAAAATATAAAGAATGCCTCATACAAATATAGACAAGTGTCTAATACTAAAATAGAAAATCTCACCATCAATGCATTCAGTGGAAAGAAATGGCAGCCAAACCACATTTTTATTTATTTTTTTATTTTATTTGTGTTGGTTGACTATATAGGCAAGTTGGTTCTGGAACCTTTTCAACTACAACCCAGATTCGTAGAAAATATAACATGATTTGCACCATTACATAATTACTTACAGTTTACAACATTACACAGCAAATTGCAAATTTCACCATTACAGTACTACGGGTAACATAACATCAAGTTATTTATGATGGCATATGATTCATCTTGCAGAGGTACTACAGTGCTGCTTTTGTCTTGTATGACACTTGTAATTCCGACTGAAGTAAAAAATAAGCACGCATCCTTCAACAAAGTATTTGACAAAAACCAGACTTAATGAAGCAAGAAATAATAGATGTGCTCGAGCATGAATGCCTTCATTTCTACTGCAAATATTAGATAGCCCTATTCTCTTGAGAGATGGTACATTTAATCCCATGGATTCTACTATGAGCAATCAATTTCCAGAAAGCCAATTATCCAAAATACCAAAAAAAAAAAAATGCCCGAATTACAGAAGGGTGAAAAATATAATTTGAAGTGTTTTTTTATTCAAGGGCACACACCATCTCCAAGGCCACATCAACTTGAAGAAAGGAGGAATTTTTAAAAGAAGTGAATAATTGCTAGTGGATGAAATCACACCTGCAATGATTTCTGATGGAAACAAGCAATTGACGTTCTATCACAATACTTTTTTCTGTAGCCAAATGAACCTCAGGGAATTTTACATTGAGCAACTATAGAGGAATCGATTCCAAGAAATAACTCCTAGCTTCAACCATACCTCTCAGTGTAAAAAATCTGATCAAAACCTGACAACGGGGTGGACAATGGCCCAAAAATAGTGACAGATTTTAAATATTGCTCTTATAAACTTAGAAAGTTGCTAGAATAACAGGATTTATCTTAACGTGCATTTTTCTAAGGGATATGAAGTCTGAAACACAAATGTATATAGTGACTTCAATCCTCAGATCATCCCATTGATTTGCCAGAAAATCACAAATTTTATGAGAACAGACCAAAAATATGAGGCAAAAATCTGGACATTTTGTGGAAATCTGGACAGTTGAGAGGTATGCCTTGAACACTCTTAGCATTTTAATCTCACTAGGTCTCTTCCATGTGGAGACATCCTAGCTGAGAACCAATATGTTGAACTGCAGTTTGTATTTTCTGCTTCTTAACTGATTTAATACTTAACTTAGCATGTACTTACATTGGCTTCCTCCAGTACCAAGTAATGCTTGTAAGAACAGTTTTTATGCAGCCAGTCCTGTCTTAGAAAATCTGGTTACATCAAGATTATCATAATAAAACTAAACTTCAGGCTAATTTTCTAAAACAACCTTCATTTACATTTCTTTTCATTTAATGCTCTTTTTGTGTTAAAATAGTTTCATTTTCTAGTGACGACAGGCTGAAATAGTTAAAAGGTACTGGAATGCTATGTTAAATACTCTGGAAAAATATTATTATGTTTAATATAACACAGACCTTAGTATAGTTTCTGAGCTATCCTCCACAAAATATATATCACATGCAAATTAAAGTAATGCTGGACTCACAGATATTAATTAAATACATATGAACACTATAGATTTGTACTTAAAATAGGTTACTGCTTATGATTCATTTATTTCTTTTTTACCCACTTGGCACCTGCAATGCTGCATGCTGTTTTATCCAATACCACATCTTACTCATCAAGTTTCGTGGGCCAAACAGACATCTACTTAGAAACCAGATTTAAGAGTAAATACATTTGCATCTAAACCAAAACTGAGGGTTTTACACAGTTTCCGATCCCATAGCTGTTATAAAAAAAGCTCAGTCAGCAGACAGAAGAGCTAACATTAAATGCAGGGATACATGAAAGGATTTCTCACCTGCTGTGTTTGCCATGAGCATGGTCTTTAGCTACTGCAACCCACCCGCAGAGTTTAACGGCATCAAACAAAGTTAAGTAACAATAAACTTTAATAACATATAAATCCAGTTCTAAATCAAAAAAGACAGTTTTACACTTTCGGTGAGTTCAGGCATGAAATTCTGATGATAATAAAATGGACATTCTGTAAGGATGTTTGCATGCACCTCTCTTCTATGGCTCTTCTATCTTTATTTTAAAAATAGTCTTAACTATTTTCATCATTCACGTATGCTCACTATGAATACCAGTTCCACTTATTTTCGGAGATGAACTTGGAGAAGTAAACAATTAGATGCAACTTTTACAAACTCTATTCACAGGTTTGTTTATATTATCTACAGTTTTAGTGCTACTAAATATAAATGAAGGACCTCATTTGAAGAGGGACAATTTTTATTTATTGTGGACCTTCTAGCAGCTGCTAGAAAGTGCATAACGAGGAAATGGAATTCCACTTCACCACTGTCCATGGAAGAATTTCTATCTTTAATGAAAGGCACACCACAGAAAGAAAGAGATCAACTGGGAAAACTACTCATGTACCAACTCTTTTGCTCAACGTTTTCTAGAATTCATAAATTCCAACGCCTTGGATCAACTTATTCACACCCCCACCAGGGGCAGCTATATCCTAGACCTGGTCATTACCAACATGGGAAACTGGTGTTCCACACCAGAGGTCAATTCCTCGTTGGTCAGATCCGACCACAAGCTAATCAGCCTAGACATCCACATCCCACCCCCAATTAGGGAAACCATCGTAAAAAAACTTCTCCAAAGCCAACTTCACACTTCTTAAGACAGAAGTGGCAAACTTCATGACACCCATGCAGAAGGACAATAGAGGTATGACTGCCGAATCCTACACAAATGCACTTTATAAGCATTTACACGAGTGCATGGATCATGCTATCCCTAATAGAACCAAGATGTTATCCTCCAAAAAAAGGAAGCCAATCTGGTGGTCCTCTGCCATAAACAAACTCTACAACAGAAGAAAGAAACTGTTGCTAAAAAGAGTAAAATCCCATGACTGGAGGAACTCCCTGGTCAACCTCAGTAAGAAGCTGAGATCCCTCATAAAATCCTCCAAAGCTAGTTATGAAAACAAAATTGCCACTGACTCTAAAGACAACTATAAAGCATTCTATAGCTATGTCAGGAATCTAAATGGGAACACTCAGATCTGCTCTGAGTTACAGCACAATGGCACTAAATATACAGAACCAACTGATATTGCCAACATCCTAGCAGATAGGTTCAGTGCTAACTTTACCCCCTCTCACCCCCTAGAGGGCCCATCTCTATACCGGAAGAATGCAAAGTTCCTATAATCACGGCTGCACAGGTAAAAAACACACTCTCCAAAGCCAAGAACACAGCATCCATGGGACCTGACAGTATCCCAGGCTGCGTTCTACACGAACTACAGAATGAACTGGCACCCTACCTAAGTACCATGTTCAATCATAGCCTCACCTCAGGCTTTGTACCCACTGAATGGTGCACTGCGACGGTTATCCCACTCCACAAAGGGGGAGCCACGACAGACCCCGGGAACTACCACCCCATTAGCCTGATGAGCCTAGTCTGCAAGGCCATGGAACATATCATCATGGAACTCATAAACAAAGACATTGGTAATCTCCAAACTCTGGACCCTACCCAGTTTGGATTTGTAAAAGGCAGATCATGTCTCCTAAACCTGATTGACTTCTTTGAAGCAGTCACCAAAGCCATAGATGAGGGTAAAATGGTTCACACAGCTTATCTAGATCTCGCCAAGGCTTTCGACACCATCCCCCACTCTGGAATTATAAAATAGCTCACTAAACTAGGTATAAATCCCTATGTCACAAGATGGGTTGCCAACTGGCTCATGGACAGAACCCACACTGTGAAAGTAGCGGATTCCAAATCTGACATCAGACCAGTGACAAGTGGAGTACCACAGGGTTCAGTTCTGGGTCCTCTCCTGTTTGGTATCTACTTCTCTGAAGTGCAGGCCAACACAGAAGGTCTTTATTAACAAAGTTTGCAGATGACTGCAAACTAGGAGCCATAATCGAAACTCCTAACGATGTGGACAAACTACAAAAGGGCCTCACTGAGACATATACCTGGTGTCAAAGCCATGGCCTGAAGCTCAATGCCAAAAAGTATATTGTCATCCCCTTTGGTAAAAACTCTGTACCCATGAACTACCACATAACTGGTAGTCTACTTAATGCCGAAAATGTGATAAGAGACCTTGGGACACAGGTGGACAGTAGTCCCTCCTTTGATAATCACATCACCACAGTGGTCAGGAAATCCTTCTACGTGGCTCATCTCATCACAAAAGGATTCTCATCCAGAAAAAAAGAGGTCATTGTTCCCCTCTACTCATCACTCATTAGACCCATTATAGCGTACAACACCCCTTTTGGTAAGTACCTCACAAGACATCTACAACAACTGGAAAGACCACAGAAAACCTCACAAAGAGGATTACTGGCCTCAAACAGATGCCCTATGCAGACCGCCTCAAAAAACTACAGCTTTACTCCCATCGCATATCGCCTACTCAGGGGCGATCTCTGCCTAACATACAAAGCTATGTCAAACCCAGAGCTGTTGGACATGTTCCACTTAAAGAAATCCCAATCCCTCCAAGCTACATGCTCTAGGGACCTAAACCTTGTCACCACAATAAACAGAACATGCTGGAGGGATAGATTCCTGTCCCAGAGACTTCCCATACTCTGGAACAGACTACCTATCTATGTCAAACAGAGCTCCTCATTAGCACTCTTCAAGAAAAATCTTGATGATTGGATGGAAAATAGGAAATTCACCCCAGGGATCACTTCTGTGGCTCTGCTCGACAGGGGTACAGGAAAATAATTTTCTTGGGTGGCAAAAGCCAGGGTACAATTTTTGGCTAGGCTTGTATGGGCCCTAGGGCCGATAGCCTAGTACCTACCTATGAACCTATGAACCTATAAGATTAAAGAACTGAGAATCTATCCTAACGTGTTAACAAATAATTCTTGGAGAAAGGTACTAAACCTTATTGAAAATCTACAATTGGACCATGCCTCTCTCTGATTACTGTAAATGCTTTACTTAATTGTATGTTAATCTATATATCAAACTGGTTTCATTTATTGATTTTTTTTTCTGCAGGCCAAAGATAAATAGTGTATATAGTTATTTATTTATTAGAATTTAAATTATGTTGTGTCTGCAATATTTTTATTTGTTTGAAAATAAAATTTACTTGAGTAAAAAAAAAATAGATGCAACAATATATGAATCATAGCTTATTGTTCAACAAATAGTTTTCACAGTTAATGTTAAAATAAACATAAATATTATTTTATAGCAACAACTTTGCAATCAGATCTACATCTCAAAAACCTTTCCTGCTTTCTAGGCATATTACAAAGATGTATGCCATAAAACAGAGCACTGTGTTATATATAAAGTCATACACAGCAAGAAAACAATAGATTAAAACAATTCTTTTGATCTAGTAGACATGTTGCAATAGTGAAATAATCAGAAACAGCAACACATAAGACTAAATGCATTATGTGGTTAGATTATAAGCAGAACTGAATTAATTCTTCATATAGAATACTTTTGAAGGCTGCAACAGGACAGGTACAGGCATGCAGTCCAAATAAAGGTGACAGATACATGCCAAAACAGCAGTCTTCAGACAGAAGGAATTCAAACACAATAAATCATATTCAAGTGCATTACATCAGTCATAAATGAATGTTGCTTAGACTATAAAAGTGCTATTAACTCATTACAGCCGAGGGCACCTCCAGGCGTTTCTACAGTTACCTCCTACAGCACCTCTACGGGTCAAATATTGCTTGATCTTATTTGCATTAATAATTCCAAAACTATGCTACATATAAGGTATCAGAATATTTTATCTTGAAACATACATAATGGCAAACACAATTGCACTGATATTTGACCTCTGTCTATGAGTATTTGTTAGCACTGTAAGGTGATAACTTCATTTTTTTAAAGAATCAAGCCACACCCACTGAGAGTTAAAGGTACACGTTCAAAAGAGCTATATTGGAGGGAATGAGTTCAGGCCAACCAATCCAGAAGTATTTAAACATCTTCAGATAGCACTAATTCTGACTCCTCTTACATAGGTATTTGTAACTTTGCAATATCTGTTCTGAGGTTCCACTGGTCTAGTCAGTTATCCTAGCTATAATGCTGCATTGTGTAGACAATGCAAGGTAATGAAACTAAGCCATGAACTCCCTGGTGTGAAATATCAGCGGGGGGAGGAAACTAACTGATGGCAACAGAGCGGGAAAGGGATTGTGGGTGTTGAGCTCACTGTGGCTGGACCACTAGGGACAGATTCAGCTGGAAAGACAGTAGCAAACAATACTGTGGTGCATCCTCAATGGGATGGATATGAAAAGCAAAGATTTTAATGCTTCCAGTGTACTTGGCCACTAGCAGGCCACAACTGAACACTCTGTACACTTCCTGAGGTCATACAAGAACAACTGCATTCAGGTGCTGAAAGGAGTCCAGGTGAAACCCAACAGCAAGGTGTATGGTATGGAGGGGAAAGAATATGACCACAGAGTAAAAAATCAGGAGTTCTTCTCACTACAGACCAAAAGAGACAGGAGCATGTGATGTGGGTGCACAAGATCATAGCAGGGAGATGTGAAAGAATCATTCTGAACAGAAAAATAAAGAGTGGTGAGGATGGTGCACAGACAGCAGACCATATGAAGCAGAGTTGTAACTGGGGTGGAGTAAAGGGGGTGGCTGCCCTAAGCCTAAGCTATCAGGGGGCATGATCAGCAGATGCTGATAATGTTCGAGTTCAGAACTGACATTAATTTATGGTGATGTGACAATATTGCAGCTTCATAAATAAATGGCAATACTGCATTTGCCGTTATCAGTGAAATTCAGTGTGTTTTAATAACTACAGCAAGGTGCTTCTTACAGCTGTAGCAGTTACAGAAGAGCAGAAGTTTTTTTGGACTTCTCTTTTGTAAGAGACCCTTTTTTATTCCTCAACTTTGAGCTGAAGTAGTGGCAGTTTGGGGAACTGATCAGGAGCCAGATTTCCTAGTTACAGTTCTGATATGGATTAAACTCCCTGATTCTCTGAAAGTACTTCTTCTTGGAGGGTTTATGCACCCATTGACTGGATTACTAGACGTTAATGAGTGGTAAAAAGAGAATCCACAGGGAGATGGAACATGGCATGGGGTGGGTAGAGGAAGGTAACAGGGAAAACAAGAAAGGAGGGAAAGTAGAGTACTAAATATATTTAAAGGGCAGGCGAGATAGACAATGTATCCTTCTACCACAAGCAAATGTATCGTAGGAGTATTGAATCAGAGATGGGTTATTAGAATGCCTTCTGTAAGGAAATACCAGGAGAATATGCACAGCTAGACACAATGAAAGGTTCACGATGCAGAAGGAAAACTGTTTTGGCAGTTAGCAAAGCACAAAGCCTACTGTGAATGCTCTGTTGAGTAGGTACAACTCTGGACCTTGACAGTGCTTTTGCACAGCTCTCAGAATGTTACAGTGATAGCGTAGTTTAACAGCTGTTGCCACTATAACATTCTGACAGATTTTGGTGCTTTTGTTTGCTAATTCCATTTTGTAAGAAGGTCTGCTGTCCCCTTTAAAACCCCACTGTCTATTTTGGGTGGTTAACGGGTTTGGCAGCATTCATTAAAACCAAATGGAACAACTTGCTAGTTTCCCTGCTAAAAGGAAAAAGTGGCAATGTTGTGACTTGTTTTACTTTAGTACAGCTACAATAGTGGTACAATACATTGCATCCTACATATTGACATCACTTGGTATTCTGGACTTGCAGTTAGGCAAAGTCCAGTGTTCTACATAACCACCAATGCTTTTACTATAGTCTTCTTGCCTATCTATGAGTAAAGCATTGGCCATTACCATAGTTGTCTTGTTCAATGTTCTACATAATTTCCAGCACTTTAATCATATTTGCCTTTCTAATCAAACAAGAATAAGACATTCAGCTCAGAAAGGATGTTTAAATTGCATCGTCGCTTATAGTTGCACTATTATATACAACAGTGTAAGCATAGCTGCAAAGATAAATAAACTCTCTGTAACATTATATTATTTCCAAGTAGCCTGACAGAGTTGTAAAATAGATGGCAAATTTGGTCAGAGACAAGAAACCTGTGGTGAGTGCTAGATGTGGATAGATAAAAAGATGCATTAAATCTACAAAGCAACGTAAGAAAGGAAGTAATGCAAATAAACAGCATGAATGGATGAAGGTAGTCCTTCAGGAGGATATTAAAATAGCTTATGAAAAGTGTCTGTGAGCAACAGGGGAATCCTTATTTGGGAAATCAAATTAGTAAAATCAAACCACTAGCAGTAAATAACTCCATACAATACCATCTATTCCACTAGTACTTGTTCATGTAAATACAAAATGTGACCATTACTAAATCTTCCACTTCCTGTTTGCAGTAAACCTCTCTGATTACATGTAATGCAACCTACTAATGAAGTTCTTTTTAATCTCTTTTCACCTGAACAATTATTGTCATTTCTCTCAATGGTTATAATTCTTGTATGATTATTTTATGTTTATTATCTGTAATTATACAATGACACGTCATTGTTACTCAAAAACGAGCACGCTGATTACACAGACAAGCCAGTGTGCCAATTGTAAATCAAACATATACAAAAAAAAAAAAGCCAGACTAAACTACCATTGTTATTGTCTTTCGGCTTTTCCCGGTTAGGGGTCGCCACAGCGGAACTCCGGTCCGCTAATGATTGGCAGCAGATTTTGACGAACGTTGAGGTGCCAACTCGACATTCAACCTTCAACAAAGGCACGCCCATTTACGCATGTCTTTGGAACACCCACCCAACCGCGGGGAGGAAATGCAGACTCCATACAGAAGACACTCCCCGCACTCCAGCTGAGAATCAAACGGGAGAACCTCTTGCTGTGAGGCAACAACGCTACCGCTGCACCACTGCGAATCAACTAAACTACCATTAACTTTTTTTTTATTCATACGCAATGCTAAACTGCCATTGACTTTTTTCTATTCATATATGCTACTGAGAAATACATCTGAACTTTCCAGATTTTCACAGAATGTCCTGATTTTTGCCTCATATTTTTGGTCTGGTCCTCATAGAATTTGCGGTTTTCTGACAAATCACAGAGGAGTCAAATCACTAAATAATGACATGCATTTGAGTTTCAGACTTCATATTCTTCAGACAATACACACTAACACAAATTATGTTATTCTAGCTGCTTTCTCAGTTTATAAGAGCAACATTTACAATATGTTCTTATATGGGGGCCTTTGTATCCTGTTATTTAAGGCTTTGTCCACATTTCTTGAGCTAAGAGGTTGAGAGGTATGTACACAGGGCAAACCAAATACAAGAAAAATCAGCTATGTTCTGCAAAACTAAAGAAATGTACCCTATTTTCCTTGTATTTCTGCAGTCTTGGTAGACTCTTGTACATATGAAAAGACTGAATTTGATAGCTAAAAAAATTATAAAACAAAAAGGCTATGGAGATTATTTTCTGTGCAAGCATGGGAACATAAGTCCCATACGTATGCACAGTACATCAACAAACATGGAAGAACAGGAAACAACGAGGAGGAACACTAAATCACTATTATACAAAGACATTAATTATAAAAGGTAATTTAACTCTTACTTTATCAACTCTATACTATCCCTACTAAAAAATAAAAATAGTATACCCCTCTCTACTCATATAAGAATATTTATGACTCCCAACTCTTTCACCTTTCAACCTATCCAAACAAGCACTATAAAAAACTACTAAACAAATTGAAGCCCACATTCCTCGCAGCAGACCAACTCCCTACTGTATATCTTAAGCTAGCAGAAGATGCTATAGCCTACCCCATCTCTCTCTTAATCAACTGAGCCATTAATGAACAATATATCCCTAAACTCTGGAAAATTTCCTATGTCATCCCTCTGCACAAACATTGCACTTCAACAGAACTATCAAACCATAGACCTGTTGCCATTTTATCACCACTTTCCAAAATCCTAGAAAAAATGTATACATTCTCAACTTATGGACGATCTTCTGCATAACAACCTACTAACCAACTCCCAACATGGATTCCATTCTTGACACAGCACTTCAACTGCCCTGTTAAGTTTCACTAATACAATAAACCAACTCAGAAACAATAGACAACTTGTTTCCTCTATCTTCCTTGATAGGTCTAAAGCTTTGATACAGTTTACCACCAAATTCTATTCAAAGAACTCACATCCCTTAACCTAACTCAGACAGCTATATTCTGGCTTCACAACTACCTATCAGATCATCAACAAGCTGTTAGGTGGCAAAATGACCTCTCCTCTCTATTACCCATTACTGTTGGAGTCCCACAAGGCTCAATGCTAGGACCACTTGTCTTCAATGTCTTTACCAACAAACTCTACACCACCAATAGTTCAATATGCGGATGATTTTTCTCTCATCTGTGCTGCATCCTCACTTTCACAACTCCAAGATATAACCCAAAAATCCTTCACAGCTATAGAATTCTATCTCTCTATCAGCTTATTCTCAATCCAAACAAAACCAAATTAATGATCTTCTCCAACAACAAAGCAGTTGACCACACTACCCTTTTTCTCATCTACTACTCCAAGAAAAAACAAAACTGAACCTGTCTCACACCAAACTACAAGGAGTCACCATCAACAACAGACAGATCTGACAAACATGTAGCACGTCATCGAAGAAGCCCACAAAAAACTAGGTTCACTCTACAGAGTGAAGTCATTCCTAACTAACACCACTGGACAATCCATTGCAAGGACCCACCTGCTATCCACCATACTCTACGCATCCCCTATCCTCACTAATCTGAAAATAAAATAGACCTATCTAAATTAGAGAGCTGTTACAACAAAACAGCCCAATTTGCTGCAAACTCCACTTACAGATCCCACCACTGTGCTGCTCTCCATCGGCTGAAATGGCTACAGCTACCCAGTCTACTATTTCTCAATCAAATAACAACTGCCCACACCATCATATACCAACCCGATAAATGCCCAACTCTACACTGCTCACACCATCATATACTGGCCCAATAAATGTCCAGCTCTACACTGCCCATACTATCATATACCAACCCAATAAATGTCCAGCTCTACACTGCCCATACCATCATATACCAACCCGATAAATGTCCAGCTTTACACTGCCCACACCATCATATACCATCCTGATAAATATCCAGCTCTACACTGCCCATACTATCATATACCAACCCAATAAATGTCCAGCTCTACACTGCCCATACCATCATATACCAACCCGATAAATGTCCAGCTTTACACTGCCCATACCATCATATACCAACCCGATAAATGTCCAGCTCTACACTGCCCATATCATCATATACCAACCCAATAAATGTCAAGCTATACAAAATCTGGTACAACCCTACTGCAGTAATAGAATCTTTAGTAACAAATTACTATTAACATTTTTTGTACATTTCCACTCATACCCCACTCTTCCTCCCAACTGTTGTGCATCTCTACTTATGCATAATATTTCTATGTATAACAAAGAGTTAGTAACTCTGCTATTACATTAAGTGGTAGAAAATTGCATTGCTCATGACCTTGTACTTTGGTATACTTATATGCCTGGGCTACATTATTACTAGCCCACACATACTCTATTTTTTTATTATTATTGTATGTACTAATTAGATGAATGGTATGTTGTTACTCAGTGTTATGCTTTTTCTGCAAATTGTAATGATTGTCAGTTGCTTTATTGTACTTGGAATTTTTCTCCCCAGGCCTCTGCTGAAAATGGACTTGTTGTCCAGACGGACTTCCCTGGTAAACAAATGTAAAATAATTCTTAAAAATGTCATTGTTTAATAGCAGTAACTGACTGTGTGTGTGTGTGTGTGTGTGTGTGTGTGTGTGTGTGTGTGTGTGTGTGTGTGTGTGTGTGTGCGCGTGCGCACGTGTATGAGGATTTACCCATAGTTGGCTTTGTTTAATCATGCCAACCATGGGTGAATCCTCATATACCCACACCTACTCATCAGTTACTGCTTAAATATTCAATAAATTGATTTTATTCACTTTTTGTACTTGTTTAACCATTTTAAATGTGCATTTAATGTCATTCATTATAGATTCATGTTAATTTGTAGTCTCTGTGGAACTTGTCTCCCCAGGCCTCCTCTGAAAAGTGTTTTTTCTGCCTAGTTGGACTTTCTTGGTAAACAAATACTTTTTCATAAATGAACAAATAAATAAATAAAACCATTAGAAACCATTGCAAGGGTGTATGGCTAAACACTTCACAAAAATGGCAGAACTAATTCAGATAAAAAATATCAAACTTTCACACCAGGGAATATAGTAGAAAAAATTCCCCACTGTTCTAACTATACTAACCTGACACTGAACAACAACAAAAAAATGTTCTTACCCCCTACCCACTGTTCTGCATGTCAGCGGTTTCGTAACTTACAGTGAGCAAGTCTGGATGAATAAATAGCTGATACTGGATGTCCTTCAAGGATGCATCTGCAGTCATAACATATGGGTTGTCCTGCCTCAGGCAGCCCTTCGGTCGGCCGGATTCCAAAGTCTGAGTCTGGCCTCGGCTGATGTCGCACTTCACCCGACGTCATAACTTCTGGGGTATAAAGGCATCAGCCGACGCCATTTTCCCCAGTCTTTCTTGCCGCACGGTGCCCGAAGCAGAAGCTGTTCGCAAGTGCCGGTCGGTCAGATCCAGAGATTTCAGCTACCGAAGACTTGTTCTGCATGTCAGCAGTTTCATAACTTACAGTGAGCAAGTCTGGATGAATAAATAGCTGATACTGGTTTCAGTACATATTTGATCAGTAAATACATGCCTTCTCAATAAAACATACTAGGTAGTTTACATCAGCAAAATAATACCAAAAAGTGAAAGATCTATATTTTACAGAAAAATAAACAAATGTTTGCAGGGCCATAAAGCTTCTGGTAATGCATATTTCTGCTGATGACTGTGTGGTAAATCCTTGAATATATTCTGATCGACAATTTTAGTAATGTAGTTTGATGTATTTCTTTATCTTCTCGCTTGCAAAGTCCACATTTTATCATAGAAATTATCAGTTAAAACGAGATGCTACAGTGTTTATGAGTACTTAACATATGTGTAGCAAATCATACTTGTGGTAATTAGATGCTAACATAGTAGGAATGTTATGGTTATTGGGTAGTAACCATCAAAGACATTAAATGGGCATTTAAAACAGAAAGGTTCATTTATTTCCTTGACCTAAGGCCATGGCAGCCTATGACATGCTCCTCTCAGCATTTTTACATTTAATTAGGTTTTTCAGAGGTGATCAACATCATACAGAAATGCATACAAAACAACTCAAATAGCTATATAGTCCATGATTCTCAACCAGTTATAAGACATCCTGTTTTATCATACAAAAACACACAACACACATTAATGGCAGCATAACAAATGGATCAGCAAAGAATATTGAAACCATAGTAAAATAGCAACACTAGATAACTACAGCATTATACCAGCCTCATCATAGCAAAACTAGTATCAAGGCTACAGCCAGATGTGTGTAAACATCAGTAAAACCAAACCGCATACCGCACAGTAATGAAACAGGTGCACCTGTTTGTGGTGTAGGTAATTCCTTTATAGCTGAGTACTTCATCAATCTCAGGAATAAGAAATAAGGATGGACCTCCTCTCTCTCTACAAAAAAAAAAAAAAAAAAAATGCATAACTAATGCAGTGTCACAGGAATCCAAGCCCCAGTAGCACCCCTAAACTGAATGTTACACGTGAAACATACAATAATGTAGCAACATGATCTAAAACCAGTAGTGCTCTGTGATGGATGCTGTGGTGGCTCTGGGGTGGATGTAGTGGGTGCCCTGGAATAATACTACACTACAGCATAACAGCTCTGAAAGTTGTGTAACAGAGGATTATGACTGGGTCTCTGTAAAACTGGCTTATTATGTCTTTGAGACATGATTGCCAATAAATTTACCTTGCGTGTGAACCTTGAGTATCTATCCACACCTATTGCCCAACAAGAAAAAAAAACAATCCTTCCTCCCCCATACCTCTCAACCTCTTAGAGTAAGAAATCTGGACAAAGCCATGAAAAAAGTGGTACAAATAGGGACATATTGCTCTTACAAACTTAGAAAGTTGATAGATTAACAGGTTTTGAATAAGCATGAATTTTCTGTAGGGGATGAAGTCTAAAACTCAAACGTCTGCCTTTATTTTCTAACTTCGATCATTAATGGTTTGTCACTAATTTGCCAGAAAGCGACAATTTT